>NC_042633.1:8020915-8208228 GCF_901001135.1 Rhinatrema bivittatum
CAGACCTTGCTCCTGCAGCCTGGACCTACACCCAGGCCTTAAGTCCAGCTCCAGCCAGCACAGTGCCATGCATCCATCAACCCCTGAACTCTTCATTAGACCCCAGAACCAGCCCTTGACAATGCAGCATTCTGGTGCTGGAGCAACCTTATGCTACCTCCAGCCATGATATCCAACACTGGTCCAAAATTGCTCTTAGTTGTCTACCTGAACCACTAAGACCCTCACGCTGGTCACCAAGTACAGTCACTGACTCTGCAGTTCGAACTCGCAAGACCTCTGCCAAGCCCCCTACCCCTCCCCCCATCCCCTCCCCCTGAATCCTACCTTCCAAAAAACTTCAACCATGGGGCTTTAGGGTGCCCCTCCCCCCTCACACTTCTATCCCTTATGTTGAAAACAGATCCTGGTGATCTAGAGGCCTCCAGACTCCCTGCCCCCCCCCCCCCCCCCCCCCCCCACACACATATATACACACACACACACACTCCTAAAGAAGACTCGTTGGTGGTATGGAACGGCCCCAAGCACCCCATAGCTCTGGGATGGTTGATACCTTTTTCAAAATGTTGCCAACAGGTCTTTGCTCCTATCATGTGATGGGCCTTATGATGGCAACCCCCATGGCCTGTTCCCTCAGTAACATTCAGGGCAGGGTGCAGGCAGCTTCCTTTTGCAGGGTATGTAGGGTAAGCAGAGTTTTCCCTTTATGGGGACGAGGTAGAATGAATCATAAGGATGACATCACAATAATGATGTTGATGACATCACAGTGACACAATAAGATGTCTGTAGATAACTTACTCCTTATCCTAGCCTACGGCATCACCTTAGACCTGGCCTTTAACATGAAATATTGAATAATAACTGGAGACAAAGACATTTCTCACACTCATCTGTTGCTGCTGATATGAGCTTTACATTTCATTCCACAGTGAGGAAAATGGCAGATATCTTTTAACGTTTTATGCATAATTGTAGCCTGGGAAAATAGCAGCTCTTGGCATCTGTCCTATTTAGCAGAGTAGTAAAGAGTAATTTCCCTTAAATGTGCTCATTTCAAAGTCCATGGCTTTGTTTATCAATCGCATCCTCCTCCGTGGCTTGTGAAATCCACAGAACAATTAGCAATTATTCCATCATGGAAATTGGTCCTTGCAATGGGGGAATACCTGAAAAGTTATAAACCAGGAATCAACAGCACCAGCATCAGACCCCACGAGAGAGCTCCAGCTTCCCTTCAAAGGAGGACGAGCAGAAGTGCGTAAGCTTTTCAAATCTTATTTATTGAAGAGACATTAGAAACACAGTCACAAATCTAAACAGACAGATTTGGGCAAAAAAGGTCCAAGAAAAAGGCCTCAATTCATTTGGTTTTCCACAAGTTTGAAACAGGGCAATGTCTTGAAGGGGAAAAAGATCCACCCAAGCACAGTGACCAGCGAACACGTGTGCAGATAGCAAAGGGGGGACTATTGTCCCTCGCATGGCTGGAATGTAAAAACCAGGCAAATGTCCCTGGGAATCTCACACTTTTCTCCTGGCTCCATTTTACTGTGCATTTTATTTAGCACTTCCTAGATGATGCAGGACATTAACAGTGGGGGCAAAACCTGTGCCACTTACAACTTGTGTGAAGCCAACTGTCTGGTAGCCCAGGATTGTTTTTCTTGTTTGCATTTCTTTTGCCTAACACTTAGATAAGGTCCTTATTCTTGCAGGGCATAGAAAGAAAAAGTTTCTTCTCCAGAGATTTCCCATCTGTCTGACATTTTCTAAGTGAATCAGCTTTTGGCAGGCACTGCTAATGCTTTCCACCCTCCCTGCCCCCCTCTCTCTCATAATATCTCTCTGCTTATTGCCCCGCTTCCCCCCCCCCTTGCCCCCTCCTCTCTTCTGCACTTTGTGTGCTTCTCATTAATCCCCCTTGGTTTTCCTGTACTTGTTTGCTTCTTAAAAATCAAATCCTTTGCAGGTGCCGAACATGAGAATTCTCCAAACAGGTCAGTGAGTGTCTTTTACTGAGAGCACCAAGCTGGCCTTCTCCAGATCAACTTCTGGAGATCTTTAGATAGGACATGGACGAAGGGACTCATACGATCTCCAAGACTCACCTTCAACAGCCCCTTTGAATGATTTGTATGTTGATCCTGCAAGGAATCCAGCTTCCTCCAGGACCGGCACAATGCTCCCATCAAAACAGAGTCAGCACCCAACAGAAAAAGGGGGGAAGGTGGAAAATGAACTGAATTTCATAAAAAATAAACATTAAAACATAATAGAAATAATAATAATTTATTTGAAAATAAATGATAAACAATAGCAGTACCTTTACCAAACGTCGGTAATCTGCATCCATGGAGGTTGGAGACTAGAGTGGAGGGCAAAGTCCATGGCCACATTTTACCTGTGAACTTGACATTGGTTCTCAATGAGGAAGGACATTCATGTTCTTTCACACTGGAAAAAAGGACCTGGGGACATCTGCACTGGTGTTTTATGACTTATTTTCTGATCCTGCCCAAAATAAACCCCTCCCTCAAATGTAGCTTGCTGAGTGTGAGAGAGAGAGAGAGAGAGAGAGACTTGCTATAAGGTCTCCTCCCTAGACAGGTATTTGTATCCCTATGGGAGGCCCACCTAGTAAGTCGAGGTGGGGATTAGGTATGAGTGTAGGGGGTTGGGGGCCACTTTCACATTCAACATGAGACGTACGAACAGAATGAGATTTGGGCAATGTTCTCTCCACCTAGCTTGTTGTTGCCCAGGTAGAGTGTCCATCAAGCTAGGTGGAGAGAACATTGGCCAAATCTCATCTTGGAGTGAGTTTCCTCACTCCGAAGGCCACCAAATCTTCACAAGAGACCACTGTTCTGTTCGTAGGTGTCACATAGAATGTCAAAGTGGTCCCTAACCCCCTACACTCTTACCTAATCTCCACCTCGAGTTACTAGGTGTGCCTCCCATAGGGATACAAATACCTGTCTAGGGAGGAGGCACTATAGCAAGTCTCTCTCTCTCTCTCTCTCTCTCTCTCTTTCTCTCTCTCTCTCTCAACATCATGAACTGCAGTAACTCTTTACCAGCCTCTAGTGCACAACCACAGAACATGATAAATCTTCCCTACTTTACATTTGCCCTGCCCCCGAAATTAGCATGGCTGTTAGTGGAATTATCACCTGATGTAACTCCTTGGAAAATGGCTTTGAACCTTGTACCTGCAATATTTATAGTTTTTTGATGCATGTTTTCTAAAAAGCAGTCTTAGGAATAGAGTTACTCATTTATTAGACTTTGCAAGTCATTTTAAAGACATTTCACTCCTCTTTTTTAATCTTAGCCAAAAAACCTTTATAAATCAGGCCTTCAATGATGGAATCCTCCACAGAACCTATGACCACCACTAAGCCTAATCCTAGCCCTATCACAAAACCTAACCCTAACCCTTACACTGAGCCTTCACTTAACCCTGACTTTGATCCTAACCTTCACTCTAACCCTAATCATATCTATAATCCTCTTTCTAACTTTATCTCAAAATCTAACCTTAACTCTAATCCTGACTATGACCCTGAACTTCACTCTAACCCTAACAATAGACATAACCATAAACCTGATGCTAACTCTAACTCTAACCCCAGCCATACCCTTTCACATTCACATGGGATAACAAAGTTCTTTTTTTCCATTCCACCCAAGGCAAAATCTGCAAGAAAGACAGGTAGAGATTGGCACAGCTCGATGCAGGAAATTATGTTGACGGCACTGACTTATTTCCTGATATTGTCCATCCTTGTTTATAATGCTGCTAAAGTCAACTCTCAGCCAAGCACTGCAAAGGTAACAGGATACATAAAGCAGGGGGACATCATTATAGGGGGGATCATCCCTATTCACAGTGCTAAAGCCAACCTCCCTCCGATTCCCTTCACTGAGACTCCCAGCATCCAGCTTTGCAGCACGTAAGTGACAGATTATTTTCCCCATGCTTCTTTTTCCATGCCATTATAATTAATTTCATGACAGCATCATCATACAATTGTTAATTGTTCATTAACAAAAAAAAAGACTTTTAAAATTTAATTTAAATCTGCTACTTCTTAGTTTCAAGAAATATCCTCTAGAACATAAAAAGTGCCATGCTGGGTCAGACCAAAGGTCCATTAAGCCCTGCATTGGTCTCCGACAATTTATTTATTTTATTTATAACTTTTATATACCGACATTCAAATGAATATCACATCGGTTCACATACAACTGGGAAACCAAAAAACTAGTAGGGAGAAAGGAAGGATAAAGTTACAATTAACAGGGGTTCCTAAGGAACGGGGAGAGAATGTGGAACAATCTAAGGGACCAAGTGAGAGTAATAGCAGGAAGGATACAGCGAACTTACAATTTTGTTGAGATAGCAACTATATTGCATAATATAATACAAAAACTGTATGACAGTCAAAAGGCCTAGTGGTTGCAGCAATTGTTAAGACAATGTATAATGTTTGGGTTTTAGAAAAAATCTCTGTACAACCACATGCGAGATAACATCACATTTAAACTTCCCCAAATGAGCAGTGATATAGCCTGATACCAGACCTCATACCATGGCATAGTAAGTAATGCTAATTTAGCATATATTGAATCTGCCAGTATGTATAATCATAGGTCTTTAACATTTAACATTTTCTTTTCATTTTTCTTGCTTCCGTGCAAACAACTTGTGAAAATTTGTGAAAAAATAAAAATTGCTTTAAAGAACGTGACTTGTTCCATTCATTTGATCAAATTTTTGATCGTTTATATCTTATTTAATCAGCACTTAGCTTTAGTAATGGTAGTGAAGAAACGCCATATTTTTCTTCAGAGGCTAGTATGGAAAAGCCCGACACTGGATCCGTGTTTCGGCGCGTGCCTTCGTCGGGGGCCGAAATAACTGTTAATGTAAAAGAATATGTATCAAACAACCTTAACCAAAAAATATCTTAAATACTTATCAATTGTAGTGGGAATTCAGCAGTACAACCATGATATTGGAGCGGCTGGAGGTGGCGGCTTCTGCCGGTACTACGTTTCTTCCACACAGGTGAAAGAGAACGCGCCATTTCTTTTAACCATTGACTGACCAATCATCGTGTGCTACGTGAATACTGACGTCCAAAAAAAATCTGCAGGCATTTAAACCAAAGAGAACCATTCGACCGAAAGATTGAGTCCCATAGGCTGTATTGTATTAAGTTTAAAGATCCATTGCTGTTCTCTGATATTTAATAATTTTTGTGGATCACCTCCCCTCCCTGATAGTTGGATCACATCTATCACCCTCCATCTCAAATCCACAAAATGGTGTTGTTTTAAAAGGCAGTGTGCTACAATTGGAGCTTGTAATTTACCAGTTTGTAGACAACTTTTATGCTCAATAAGTCTAGTCCGTATTAAACGTTTGGTCCGACCAACGTAAAATAAATCACAGGGACATTTGATGATATATATCACGTGTGAAGACTGACAATTCGAATGAGTTCTTGCCGACCATTTTCTTCCTTGGGAATCCGTCCAATCTGGACCTGCTAAAGTAGTCGTACAAAAAAAGCATTTTTGACATGGCCAATGGCCAGATGGTAAGTCAGATACGTCATTGTTGACAGGTGAATAAAATGAATGCGTTAAGATTTCTCTCAAATTCTTACCACGACTGTAAGTGAATATGGGCAGTTCAGAAAAGATATTATAAGTCTGTAAAACATGCCAATATTTTCGTACAATATCCGCTATTACAGCAGATTTTGATGAATACCGTATAGTGCATACCAAAGGGTGTACCTCAGAATTAGACGATTCATCTAGTAGTAACCATTGGCGATGTGCATTCGATGCACGTTTCCATGCTTTTCTTACAATGCCAGAAGGATAATCACGTTGTAATAATTGTGTTGCCAATTGCTGAGCCTGTGAATAAAACTCTGATTTATCTGTGCACAGACGTCGTAGGCGGAGAAATTGTCCAATGGGCAGATTCCTTTTCAGACTATACGAGTGCCAACTAGAGAAATGTAATAAAGTATTGCAATCTGATGGTTTTCTATACAATGTAGTAATTAAATGATCATCTTGTTTAATGATCATAATATCCAAGAAATTGATGTACATATGATGATGATGTAGAGTAAAAAATATATTATTGTCAACAGAATTCAACCAATCTAGAAATGCATTAAGATGTTGTACACTACTATGCCACAGAAAAAAAATGTCGTCAATATATCGGACCCAATGAGAAATGTGTATGAAATAACTGGAAGTATATACATGTGTAGATTCAAAATCAGCCATAAACAAATTGGCCAGACTTGGCGCCATGGTAGTGCCCATGGCAGTCCCATGAATCTGTTGATAGAAATTTTTGTTAAAGATGAAATAATTTTCTTTGAGCGCTATCTCTGCCAATTTTAACAAAAATGTGGTGGGAATCCGATGAGGTCTTATTCTAGTGTCCAAATTCTGTTCCAAAATAGTCAGGGATTGTTGCTGAGGAATACTGGTATATAATGCACGAATATCTAATGTAACAAGAATGACATCTGAGGAAAAGTGAACCGAGGCTAAAATATTCAGCATCGATTTTGTGTCCTTGACATACGATGTAATCTGTGGTACCAATGGTTGTAAAAATTTGTCAACGAACACAGAAAGTGGTTCAAGTAAAGAGCCTACTGTACTGACGATTGGTCTTCCCGGAGGGTCCACATTGTCCTTGTGGATTTTAGGGAGCATATAGATGGTAGGAGTGGTATAAAGTGTGTTAATCAAAAAAGATTTCTCTTTTGAGGTAATAAAACCAATTACAAAAGCATCTTCAACTATTTCCTCAACCTTCAAAAGTAAAGATGGACCCGGATCTTCAGATAATAATGAATAATTATTACAATCAGAAACATGTGCCATAACTTTTTCAAAATAATATGTACTGTCCATAACGGTGACTGCTCCTCCCTTGTCAGCTTGTTTTATTGTTACAGATGACATATTTTTCAATTCAATTAGTGCATCATGTTGTACCTTCAATAAATTGTAACGGGGTGGATCACGAATACATTCAGCAATCTCCAAATCATGCAAAACCAAGTCCATAAAAGTTTTTATATGTGGATCTGGTGGTCCAGGTGGAATCCAACGTGATTTCGGAGCCACTATGGAGATATCAATCATCGGAGGATGGTTATAAAAAAATAATTTGATTAATAATTTCCTGAAAAAACTGTATAAATCACAGCGGGTTTGAAAAGGATCATAAAAATAAAAAGGAACGAAAGACAATCCTTTAGACAATACCTGTGTTTGAGTAATGGTTAGATTAGTAGAAGATAGATTTATGACTGTTGGTTTTGATTGCTCTGTGAACGTGTCTGTGGCCGACCTCCCGTGTCTGTCCAAGCCCGGGAGCGATTGCGAAAAAAACGGCGCGAAGACCGTCTATTTGAAGATCTAAAATTATTATATCTTAAATCATTAGATCTAGAGTTGTCATATCTTGCTTCTGTACTGTTCAAATTAGTCGGAATCGAAGGATCTTCATCAGAGCCAGAAGATGATTCATCAAAGCCAGCGAAGCCGACTTTTCTTGGTTTCGGAGCATTTTTACGTTGCCAAGGGTAAATGGTCCCTGCTGCATAATCTTTTTCATCCCTTTTTAGTTTAGTAATTTTGAATTGTCGGATTTCCATCCTGAATTTTTCAATAGACTGATTATGTTCATGAAGATGTTTGTCATATTCCTCTAGGGATTCAGCAATTTGCAATGTAGATTTTGTATCAGAACATAAAGTTTTGGCAGTTGCAGCTAGCTTACTAGTCGTTTCTACAATCAATAACATAATGTCAAGAGAACATTTGTTCAGGATGGATATCCACTTCTTGACAAATTCATCATCATCACCATATATTGACGGTGACAAATTAATCCGTAATCCACGAGGTATCATCTCTAACTTGATATATTGTAGTAAGGTGGCAACATGTAAATCAAGTTTGATAAGATTTTTAGCAGACTCTAGAAGTGTTTCCCAAGTTTGTGTCTCGACAGGTATAGGTTCATCCAAAAGCAAAGTACCCTGTAATGCTTGGGCAATGTGCTGCTCTGAATAGCTGAAAACGTTGGCCCACATGATGTTAAATACTTAAATCACAAAAACGTGGAGTCAATGAAATTATAAAGTACCAATAAGACTCACTTATATTTGTATACTGTGGAGACAGCCAACTTTAAATCTTAGAAAAAATCTCTGTACAACCACATGCGAGATAACATCACATTTAAACTTCCCCAAATGAGCAGTGATATAGCCTGATACCAGACCTCATACCATGGCATAGTAAGTAATGCTAATTTAGCATATATTGAATCTGCCAGTATGTATAATCATAGGTCTTTAACATTTAACATTTTCTTTTCATTTTTCTTGCTTCCGTGCAAACAACTTGTGAAAATTTGTGAAAAAATAAAAATTGCTTTAAAGAACGTGACTTGTTCCATTCATTTGATCAAATTTTTGATCGTTTATATCTTATTTAATCAGCACTTAGCTTTAGTAATGGTAGTGAAGAAACGCCATATTTTTCTTCAGAGGCTAGTATGGAAAAGCCCGACACTGGATCCGTGTTTCGGCGCGTGCCTTCGTCGGGGGCCGAAATAACTGTTAATGTAAAAGAATATGTATCAAACAACCTTAACCAAAAAATATCTTAAATACTTATCAATTGTAGTGGGAATTCAGCAGTACAACCATGATATTGGAGCGGCTGGAGGTGGCGGCTTCTGCCGGTACTACGTTTCTTCCACACAGGTGAAAGAGAACGCGCCATTTCTTTTAACCATTGACTGACCAATCATCGTGTGCTACGTGAATACTGACGTCCAAAAAAAATCTGCAGGCATTTAAACCAAAGAGAACCATTCGACCGAAAGATTGAGTCCCATAGGCTGTATTGTATTAAGTTTAAAGATCCATTGCTGTTCTCTGATATTTAATAATTTTTGTGGATCACCTCCCCTCCCTGATAGTTGGATATTATGATCATTAAACAAGATGATCATTTAATTACTACATTGTATAGAAAACCGTCAGATTGCAATACTTTATTACATTTCTCTAGTTGGCACTCGTATAGTCTGAAAAGGAATCTGCCCATTGGACAATTTCTCCGCCTACGACGTCTGTGCACAGATAAATCAGAGTTTTATTCACAGGCTCAGCAATTGGCAACACAATTATTACAACGTGATTATCCTTCTGGCATTGTAAGAAAAGCATGGAAACGTGCATCGAATGCACATCGCCAATGGTTACTACTAGATGAATCGTCTAATTCTGAGGTACACCCTTTGGTATGCACTATACGGTATTCATCAAAATCTGCTGTAATAGCGGATATTGTACGAAAATATTGGCATGTTTTACAGACTTATAATATCTTTTCTGAACTGCCCATATTCACTTACAGTCGTGGTAAGAATTTGAGAGAAATCTTAACGCATTCATTTTATTCACCTGTCAACAATGACGTATCTGACTTACCATCTGGCCATTGGCCATGTCAAAAATGCTTTTTTTGTACGACTACTTTAGCAGGTCCAGATTGGACGGATTCCCAAGGAAGAAAATGGTCGGCAAGAACTCATTCGAATTGTCAGTCTTCACACGTGATATATATCATCAAATGTCCCTGTGATTTATTTTACGTTGGTCGGACCAAACGTTTAATACGGACTAGACTTATTGAGCATAAAAGTTGTCTACAAACTGGTAAATTACAAGCTCCAATTGTAGCACACTGCCTTTTAAAACAACACCATTTTGTGGATTTGAGATGGAGGGTGATAGATGTGATCCAACTATCAGGGAGGGGAGGTGATCCACAAAAATTATTAAATATCAGAGAACAGCAATGGATCTTTAAACTTAATACAATACAGCCTATGGGACTCAATCTTTCGGTCGAATGGTTCTCTTTGGTTTAAATGCCTGCAGATTTTTTTTGGACGTCAGTATTCACGTAGCACACGATGATTGGTCAGTCAATGGTTAAAAGAAATGGCGCGTTCTCTTTCACCTGTGTGGAAGAAACGTAGTACCGGCAGAAGCCGCCACCTCCAGCCGCTCCAATATCATGGTTGTACTGCTGAATTCCCACTACAATTGATAAGTATTTAAGATATTTTTTGGTTAAGGTTGTTTGATACATATTCTTTTACATTAACAGTTATTTCGGCCCCCGACGAAGGCACGCGCCGAAACACGGATCCAGTGTCGGGCTTTTCCATACTAGCCTCTGAAGAAAAATATGGCGTTTCTTCACTACCATTACTAAAGCTAAGTGCTGATTAAATAAGATATAAACGATCAAAAATTTGATCAAATGAATGGAACAAGTCACGTTCTTTAAAGCAATTTTTATTTTTTCACAAATTTTCACAAGTTGTTTGCACGGAAGCAAGAAAAATGAAAAGAAAATGTTAAATGTTAAAGACCTATGATTATACATACTGGCAGATTCAATATATGCTAAATTAGCATTACTTACTATGCCATGGTATGAGGTCTGGTATCAGGCTATATCACTGCTCATTTGGGGAAGTTTAAATGTGATGTTATCTCGCATGTGGTTGTACAGAGATTTTTTCTAAGATTTAAAGTTGGCTGTCTCCACAGTATACAAATATAAGTGAGTCTTATTGGTACTTTATAATGTTTGGGTTTACCAGAGAAAGCTATAGGTATGTTGGGACGATAAAGGTTAAATGGATGGAGTAATGGAAACTAGGGATGTGCAGAGCAAAGGTTTATGTTCATAAGTCCATAAGTCGAAAGGGGGTCCCATTTGCGGTCAATATGGACATATGGAGAATTCCATAAGTTGAGTCTATGTCCATACGTGCAAATAAAAATTTAAACCCCTCACCCTCCTTAATCCCCCCCTAAAATTTACCAAAACTCCCTGGTGGTACAGCAGGGAGTCAGGACGCCATTTCTGAACTCCTTTGCGAGGAGCACGTGACGTCGGCGTCACGTCGGAGTGACGCGGCGTCATGTGATTCCCCGCGCGATCGCTTTTGGCCAGCTTGGGGGGGGTCAGGAGGCCCCCCCAAGCTGGCCAAAAGTTCATTTTGGGTGCAACGAGGGTCCTGGAGCGATCGCGCGGGGAATCACGTGACGCCGCGTCACTCCGACGTGACGCCGACGTCACGTGCTCCTCGCAAAGGAGTTCAGAAATGGCGTCCTGACTCCCTGCTGTACCACCAGGGAGTTTTGGTAAATTTTGGGGGGGGATTAAGGAGGGTGAGGGATTTAAATTTTTATTTAGGATCAACAATCGCGATTTCCAACTTATTCAACATAGCTATGTTGAATAAGTTGGAAATCCGATCGTTTTCGCCTCATCACTTTTTTAAGTTAAAAAAAAAAAAAAGTTGCGTTTTACATTTAAGTTCAAAATGAATGCACACCCCTATGGAAACTGGAAGGGGTGCAGAGACTAGGATGGGATTAAGTGAATGCTTGGGTGAATAACCAGGTTTTTAACTTTTTTTTAAAGGTGTTTGGGCAGTGTTCCAGGCGAAGGTCTGGCGGCATCGAGTTCCATAGTGTAGGACCTGCGATGGAGAGGGCACGTTCTCGGGTGGAAGTGAGCTGGGCAGATTTGTGTGAGGGGGCAGTAAGAGTCCCTAGGTAGGCTGATCTGGTAGGCCTGTTGGGGATATGAAACTGGAGAGAGTCATTAAGCCAGTGTATCTCATTATTGTGTAGGGTTTTGTGGATGATGGATAGGCTTTTATGAAGGATTCTAGCTGGGATAGGAAGCCAGTGAAGGTCTCTGAGGATAGGTGTGATATGGTCTGATCTGCGGGAGTTGATAAGAATTCTAGCTGCCGCATTTTGCAGCATCTGCAAAGGTCTGGTGGTGGACGCAGGCAATCCTAGAAGTAGGGTATTGCAGTAGTCGATTTTTGAAAATAAAGTAGTTTGGAGGACAGTGCGGAAGTCATTATGGTGTAAAAGGGGTCTTAATTTTTTCAGGATGTGCAATTTGTAAAAGCAGTCTCTTGTAATGTTGGTTATGTGATTTTGGAGATTGAGGTGGTCATCCAAGGTGACGCCCAGGTCTCTGACATGTTGTGAGAAGGGGTGAGTTGGGAGAGGGGGAGTGTGAGGGTGGCGGGCAGGAGAAATGTAGAGTAGTTCGGTTTTTGATGAATTTAGGGCGAGGTTAAGGTTGGTGAGAAGGCTATTGATTGAGGATAGGCATTTATCCCATAATTTAAGGGCATTTGTTACAGAATCGGTAATAGGAAGAAGTATCTGGACATCATCCGCATATACATAGTGTGTGAGTCCAAGATCTGCAAGCAATTGGCATAGGGGTAATACGTAAATGTTAAAGAGGGTGGGGGAGAGGGAAGAGCCTTGGGGAACACCATGAGATAACTTGACCGGGTTAGATTCATGATTGCCTATTTTGACTTTGTAGAAGCGGTTGTCTAAGAAGGAGGACAACCAGTTCAGGGCTGAGTCTGCAATACCGATATCTGAGAGGCGACTGATAAGGAGATTATGGTTGACGGTATCAAAGGCTGCAGAGATGTCCAGCATGGCCAGGATGTACGATTGGCCTTTATCTAGCCCTTTGAGAATTGTGTCGGTAAGAGATATTAGTAAGGTTTCAGTGTTGAAGAATTTTCGAAAGCTGAATTGAGAGGGGAAAAGCAAGTTGTGACTATCGAGATGTTCTATAAGCTGGGCGTTAACCACTCTTTCCATGAGTTTAGATATGAATGAAAGATTGGATATCGGACGGTAGTTGGCTGGGACTGCAGGGTCCAAGTTAGGTTTCTTTAGAATGGGTTTGAGGGTAGCTTGTTTCAGTTCATCGGGGACCTTACCTAGGGTGAGGGATCGATTGATAATTTCGGAGATAGGTTTAGCTATGGTGTCAGGAATAGCAAGGAGCGATTTTGTGGGGATGGAATCTTCGGGGTGCAGGGAGGGTTTCATTTTCTTTAAAAGATTAGTTATCTCTGTGGCAGAGGTGAGTTCGAATGAGATGAGAGTGTTACAGGATGATTTTGGGTGGTAAGGGGGAGGTAGGGAATTTTGAGATAATATTGGTGATTTTGGACTGGAAATAGCTAATTCCGTACACTTGTTTTTGGCGTCAGTATCTGAGAAAGGGGGAGGAGTTGAATTTGTGAGAGAGGATACATACTTAAAAAGGGCTTTGGCATCATATTGGTAGTTGTGGATTTTCTGAGCGTAGTAGTCTCTTTTTGTTTTCATAATGGCGGTTCTGTAGGAGTGGAGGGTGTGTTTGTAGGAGGCCTGGAGAGTTGGGGAGGGGTTCTTATGCTATTTCTTTTCCTTGGCCCGTAATTGGAGCTTAAGGGCTTTGAGTTCAGGGGTGAACCAAGGCTTCTTTGGGTTTGATGGTTTTATTTCTTTGTTGATAATGGGGCAATTTTCATCAGCAATTTGTTTAGTGATGTTCTTCCAGGAGCTGTAGGCTGTGTTCTCGTTAGTGAAATCTATATTCTGTAGGTTCTTTGAGAGAGCTAGGGACAGGTCCTCTAAGGGACAAGACTTCCTATATTGTATAATATTGTTTTGTTTGTTGTTAGAGGTAACCATTTTGTTTGTAGAGAGGATCGTATTTATGAGTGTATGGTCGGACCATGGTATGGGGATGCAGATGGGAGGAGATGTTGTGAGGAGGTGCGAGTTTGTGAAAATCAGGTCGAGGGTGTGACCAGCTTTGTGAGTAGGACAGGAGACAATTTGAGTGAAGCCCATGGCTGACATAGAAGTTAGGAAGGCCTCGCATGATGGTGGTAATGGGATGCTGTCAACATGTAGATTGAAGTCTCCCATGATGATAGCGGAGATGTCTATGTCTATCTGATCTGCAATGAATTCGATGAGTGGTGATGCGTTAGCATTGAGGAGGCCAGGAGGAGTGTAGACAAGGCATATTTGCAGCTGTGGAGATTTGAGGAGGCTGACTTCGAATTTCTGAGCAATGTTAACTTCCTGAGGGATCAGCTTTAATTCTTTCTTTGTAGCTAACAGGAGGCTGCCTCCTCTTTTTTCAATCCGGATCACTAGCAAATACCCGGCAGATCCCACTCCTATTTTATAAAGCGGGTGAATGCATGCACAAGTGCCAATGCATGCACATCTCGCATCAGAGGAAAAAGGGTGGTGGTATGAGTGAGGCATGGGTGTTCTGGGGCAGGGCCAAGAGATGTGCGCACTAGGGATGTGAATCGTTTTAGGACGATTAAAATTATCGTCCGATAATTTTAATATCGTCTTAAACCGTTATGGAACACAATACAATAGAGATTCTAACGATTTATCGTTATAAATCGTTAGAATCGTGAGCCGGCACACTAAAACCCCCTAAAACCCACCCCCGACCCTTTAAATTAAATCCCCCACCCTCCCGAACCCCCCCCAAATGAGTTAAATAACCTGCGGGTCCAGCGGCGGTCCGGAACGGCAGCGGTCCGGAACGGGCTCCTGCTCCTGAATCTTGTTGTCTTCAGCCGGCGCCATTTTCCAAAATGGCGCCGAAAAATGGCGGCGGCCATAGACGAACACGATTGGACGGCAGGAGGTCCTTCCGGACCCCCGCTGGACTTTTGGCAAGTCTCGTGGGGGTCAGGAGGCCCCCCACAAGCTGGCCAAAAGTTCCTGGAGGTCCAGCGGGGGTCAGGGAGCGATTTCCCGCCGCGAATCGTTTTCGTACGGAAAATGGCGCCGGCAGGAGATCGACTGCAGGAGGTCGTTCAGCGAGGGTTCCGGCGCCTCGCTGAACGACCTCCTGCAGTCGATCTCCTGCCAGCGCCATTTTCCGTACGAAAACGATTCGCGGCGGGAAATCGCTCCCTGACCCCCGCTGGACCTCCAGGAACTTTTGGCCAGCTTGTGGGGGGCCTCCTGACCCCCACGAGACTTGCCAAAAGTCCAGCGGGGGTCCGGAAGGACCTCCTGCTGTCCAATCGTGTTCGTCTATGGCCGCCGCCATTTTTCGGCGCCATTTTGAAAATGGCGCCGGCTGAAGACAACAAGATTCAGGAGCAGGAGCCCGTTCCAGACCGCTGCCGTTCCGGACCGCCGCTGGACCCGCAGGTTATTTAACTCATTTGGGGGGGGTTCGGGAGGGTGGGGGATTTAATTTAAAGGGTCGGGGGTGGGTTTAGGGGGTTTTAATGTGCCGGTTTTGCGATTTTTAGATTTTTAGATTTTTCACGATTTTTCACGATTTTTCACGATATTTTACCCCCCCAAACGGCAACAATACGATTCCCTCCCCCTCCCAGCCGAAATCGATCGTTAAGACGATCGAGGACACGATTCACATCCCTAGTGTGCACATTTACCTATGTAGCTGGGTATGCCCCCAGGTTCAGTGCCTCGTAACTTTACTTCTGCTATGGAAGAGATGGAAATAAAAAAGAATACAGGCATCTGTGAGGGGTTTGTGTGGTTTGGAGTAACTGGGAGGAGTGCATGCTAAAAACCAGGGGGATTGAGAGGAGCAAGGAGAAAAATGGGCAAACTGGTGGACAAACTGGTGAGACTGGTCCACAGCTGGAAGTGCCTCTGTTATAAAATACCCTCATTTGCATGATCCAAAACTGACTTACACTGCTGTGAGCTCACAAGCTTCAAATTAGGAGCACATATACACACACCTAGCCTATTATATAACAGGCGCACATATTATAAAACAGCCACGTCTCTGGTCATGCATCAGTGCACACGTGCATATGTGCGCCCATTTGAAAGTTAATGTCCCTGTGTAATTATTTAATTTTTTAACCGTTTAAGTGTATATGCATTATTTTGTCTGCAAAATAAGTTGATATTTCAACTGAATATATACGGGTACCTTGTTTTTGAAAATCAGCTGAATTTGTGCATGGCCAGATGGGCGCTCTATTAGAAATTCACCATTACATGTACATTTGACTGTCTTCCATTTATATCACACTTTTCTGTTGTTTTTATAGACTACAATTAATTTCTTACCAGTATATGCAGGCCATGTTATTTGCCTTGGAAGAAATTAACAGAAATGGTACCCTGGTGCCCAACATCACCCTGGGGTTCTGGATATATGACTCCTGTGATACTGCATCACGGTCTCTGCAAGGAACAATGTGGCAACTCACTGGGCACAAAGATCCCATCCCAAATTACACCTGCAGGGGAACATCGCCATTAGCTGCGGTACTTGGAGATGCTAAGTCTCGAATGTCCATAACTATGGCTCAGCTACTGGGGGTCTACAAATATGCACAGGTATGGACCAGTTATAATGAAGTCTGGAAATTCCTACTGCTCTGGTTATTTGTAAAGGTAATTTAAATTTGTTTTTTGGAAACCTTCGAAAGCCAGATTGAAAATGTGGTTGTACAGGTTTGGTTGCTATTAATCATTGTCAAGAAGTAGAGTAGAAAGTGGAGGTAAATTGCTTGATTACCTTTCCACAAAGGGACACTAGTAGGTTGGGAAAACTTTTAGCATGTCTTGAGATAACCTTTAAGAAAAAGAGGGGAAAAATGCATATTATTATCATTCTCATAACTGATGATCAAGTGTTAGAAAAACCAATTAATATTGTTGATGAAATTCTTCTAGATCAGCTATGCCGCTTCTGTCGCCACTCTTAGTGATAAAAGTCGATTTCCTTCTTTCCTCCGTACTACTCAAAGTGATGAATACCAGTCTCTGGGCATTGCCCGGTTGATCACCTTCTTCGGTTGGACCTGGGTTGGAATCCTCGCTGAGGACAGTGACTATGGACAAATAGGGAGTCAGATGCTAAAAGAAGAACTGATCAAGGCTGGGGTCTGTGTAGCCTTCTATGAAAACATCCCCTTATTTTACTCTGAAGTGAAGATACAGCACATTTTGGAGGTGGTAAAGAAAATGACAGCCAGAGTCATCGTGGTCTTTTCCACCCCTAACAATCTCTATCCAGTGATGCTGGCAATTGCAAAGAGTGACATATCTGGGAAAGTCTGGATTGCTTCAGATTCCTGGTCTGACTCTACAGTATATAACGTAAAGGAGTTCTCAAAAACTCTTAAAGGAACCATTGCATTCTCTATTCCTACAGGCAACATTCCAAGGTTCAAAGACTACCTCTATGATCTTCATCCTTTCAGAACTACAGAAGACATCTTTGTTAGGGAGTACTGGGAAAAAGTTTTTGGCTGCAGGTGGGATGACCCCAACATGGACCAGGACACTCTTCAAGAACTAAGCAGAAAAGGGAAACTCTGCACAGGGAAGGAAGACGCAAGGACACTTGATATTCGTTTCTTTGATATGACAAACCTAAGGTATACGTATAATGCTTATTACACTGTGTACGTGGTGGCTCATGCCCTGCATGCCATGCATTCCTGTAAACCTGGAGAAGGACCTTTCTTCAATGGATCATGCGGGGACATCAAACACTTTAAGCCTTGGCAGGTAAGTGCCAGTGTTTGTTTGAGATATGTGATTGTAAGTATGCTTGACCCATACAGTTCACTACATGACAATGACAAACAGTATGAGGTACATTTTTAAAAGGGCATTTAACTGCAAAAGTTCACGTATGCTTTTCAGTCTGCAGAAACTCAAGTGATCTTCAAACACCAGGTACTCATAAGAACATAAGAACATAAGAAATTGACAAATTGGGTCAGATCAAGGGTCCATCAAGCCCAGAATCCTGTTTCCAACAAAGGTCAATCCAGGCTACAAGTATCTATCAAGTACACAAACACTAAGTAGATTCCATGCTACTGATGCCAGTAATAGAAGTGGCAATTGCCTATGTCAACTTGATTGATAGCAATTAATGGACTTCTCCTCCAAGAACTTATCCAAACTTTTTATAAACCCAGCTACACTAACTGCACTAACCACATCCTATGGCAACAAATTCCAGAGCTTAGTTGTGTGTTGAGTGAAAAATAATTTTCTCCAATTAGTTTTAAATCTACTACTTGCTTAGTTCAGGGAGTGCCCCCTAGTCCTTTTATTATCCAAAAGAGTAAATAACTGATTCCCATTTACGCGTTCTAGACCTCTCTTGATTTTAAAGCCCTCTATCATATCCCCCCTTCAGCCATCTTTTCTTCAAGGTGAACGGCCCTAACCAGTTTAGCCTTTCCTCATAGGGGAGCTGTTCCATCCCTTTTATCATTTTGCTTGTCCTTCTCTTTACCTTCTCCAGTGCAACTATATCTTTTTTGAGATATGACAACCAGAATTGTACACAGTACTCAAGGTATGGTCTCACCATGGAGCGATACAGAGGTGTTATGTCATTTTCCATTTTATTTTCCATTCCCTTCCTAATAATTCCTTACATTCTGTTTGCTTTTTTGACTGCCGAGGCACACTGAGTCAATGATGTCAATGTAATAACAACTATGAGACCCAGATCTTTTTCCTGAGTGGTAGCTCCTAATATGGAACCTAACATTGTGTAATTACAGCAAGGGTTATTTTTCCCTATATTCATCACCTTGCACTTGTCCACATTAAATTTAATCTGCCATTTGGATGCCAAATCTTCCAGTCTTGCAAGGTCCTCCTGCAATTTATCACAATCTTTGTGTGATTTAACTACTCTGAATAATTTTGTATCATCTGCAAATTTGATTACCGCACTCGTCATATTCCTTTCCAGATCATTTATATATATATTGAAAAGCACCGGTCCAAGTACAGATCCCTGAGGCACTCCACTATTTATCCTTTTCCACTGAAAAAATTAACCATTTAATCTTACTTTCTGTTTCCTGTCTTTTAACCAGTTTGTAATCCACGAAAGGACATCGCCTCCTATCCTATGACCTTTTATTTATTTATTTATTTATTCATCTATTTATTTATTTATTTATTTATCGGGTTTTATATACCGTCATTCGAATTCATCATTATAAAGCCATCATAACAGTTTACAAATATGAAGGTTACATGTTAAGGGATAAACAGAGTTTCAAAAAGGTTTAAACTGTTGTTAAATATAGGGGAGACAAATGTTAGTTAATTACTGCTCTGGTTTACGTTTAACTTCATAATTATAGTCCATAGTTGAGATAAGTTCATATATTCATTTAATCTTCAGGTTGAAGTGGAGGGTGAAGTTGTTGTATTGTTCATTGGTGAGTTGGTATGCTTTGTTGAACAACCATGTCTTTAGCTCTTTTTTGAATGTTTTCAGGTTTTCTTGAGTTGTGAGTTCAGTTGGTAGGGAGTTCCAGAGTTTTGGGCTACCTAGAGAAATTGCTCTCTTTTGGGTTGAGGTGAGTTGCTTGGAATGCTTAGGAGGTGTTTCTTGAAGTCCCTTGTTTGCTGATCTGAGTTTTCTATTTGGGGTATATAGTTTTATAGATCAGCTTAGCCAATTTTCTTGTTTTTCATATATAATTTTATGGTGGATGGATATTACTTTGTATTCAATTCTGAATCTTATTGGTAGCCAGTGTAGTGAGATAAGTATTGGAGTGATATGGTTGCGTTTTTTGGATCCAGTGAGGATTCTTGCAGCAGCGTTCTGTAGGATCCGTAGTGGGTGAATGGTGTTTATAGGTAGGTTGAAAAGGAGTGAGTTACAGTAATCTGTGTTGGAGAAAATTAGTAATTGCAGGACTGTTCTGAAGTCATTATTGGAAAGAATAGGTTTTATGACGGAGAGTAAGTAGTTTATGATATCCGTCTTTGATTTTTGTTGTGATATGGTTTTTAAAAGAAAGTTCTCTGTCAATTATTACTCCGAGGTTGCGGGCATGGTTGATTGGAGATATAACTGAACTTTGGTTCATGAGGTTGAGTGGTGGTATTTGAGGAGAGTTGTTTTTTCTGTCTAATAAAATCATTTCAGTCTTGTCGAAGTTGAGGATGAGTTTTAAGTTGGTTAGAATTTCCTTTATATTATTTAGGTAAGTTGCTGTTAATTTGTAAGTTTCTTCTAGTGATTTTTTCTTTGGGATGAATATTTGAATATCATCAGCATAGATGAAGTGTGTCAGATTGAAATTTGATAGGAAATGGCATAAAGGAAGCAGATAGATATTAAAGAGAGTTGCTGACAGAGTGGATCCCTGGGGAATTCCCGTGTTTAGATTGATTTTCTTTGAGAGGGAATCATTGAGTAGTACTTGGTAGGAGTGAGATAGGTAAGAGGAGAACCATTATAGGGTTGTTTCTTTAGCTCCAATTTTGGATAGACGGTTAATCATGATGGAATGATTTACTGTATCAAAGGCTGCAGAAAGGTCGAGTAGGATTAGCAGGTATCTGAGGCCTTTTTCAAAACCTTTGAGTACGAAGTCGTTCATTACTAGTAGAAGGATTTCAGTGTTCAGTTGTTTTCTGAAGCCAAATTGAGTGGTTAGCAGGATGTAGTTTTCTTCTAGGTGGTCAGTGAGTTGTGTGTGGACGACTTTTTCAATGATTTTGGCAAAGAAAGGGAGGTTGATATGGGTCGGTAGTTCATTGGGTTTTCAGGATCAAGATTATTCTTTTTGAGAATGGGTTTGATGATTGCTGATTTTTTTTTTTGAATAATAATTTTTATTCAGTAACAGTGGGTGTACAACAATTCACTTCCAACAATTATAATGAACAACACTCACAATAACTAAAAAACAGCATCTATGAGCAATACACACGTTAGTGAAGAACATAGCCCAACCCAGGAAAGTAACATTGCCGTTAGTCATCTGCTGGTGGCCAACAAGAAGTGACCCCGGCTGAGCTCCAAAATTTGCCAACCGCTCAACTGTTAACTGTAAATTTTTTGTATTTATTTCCCCCAGAAACCCAGAAAAGAGATCAACCCTCCCCTTCCCTCCCAGTGAGCATCAGTAACATCCGGCCCTTTCAAGGTGCTTAGCATAGGGTCAATGTCATCGTCATCTTGGAATACAGCTGAAAGAAAAACAGAGTATAAACAGAGAAAAGGTATTATACAGTGAACAAAGTCCTCTCCGCAGAAGGAAGCTGATTTACATATTGTTCCCAGATTCTCCGTATCTTAGCAGAGTGTGCAGGCGATTTTTGCCGCGCTGTGAGCAGTTCCCAGTGTAGCAATTTATGAAATTTCCCTTGCCAGAGCAGATGGTATGATGATGTGGAAACTGTCCATTGAGCCAGAATGGCTTCTCTGGCTATTAAACATACCTTGGCAAAAAATAACAATTGCTCGGCAGTGGGAGTAGTGATCTGCTCAGGAATCTCGCCCAACAACCAGATAATCGGGTCCAGAGGTAGGATACATCCCCATAGTCCCTGAATCAGGTGCTGTAAATGGCCCCAAAAGAGTTGTATCTTGGGACACGCCCAAAAACCATGGTAAAAGTCCGGGTTCTGATGTCCACATTTATCACAGGTCTTGTTTTTTGTGACTCCCATGTAAAAGGCTTGCTTTTGGGAATAGAAGGCCTGGTGGAAAAATTTGTAGGCCTTGTCCCTCAATAGGACATTTTCAACCGAGCCAGGTATTCGTTTGAAACAGTTTTTTAAGGTGAGCTGGTCAATGGCGAGCGAAAACGTCCGGTTCCACCTGTTAGCTACTGAATCCAGAGCCGGTCTCGGGTTGAGGTTTACAATAGCAGCATAGAATTGAGCACAGGAACTGCGTTTGCCATCACTGCCCAATAAAAAAGATCGCACTTCTGTATGATGACGAAAAAAGTCTGGGTTGAGTCCTTGTTGATGAAGCAAGAAATGCCGAATTTGTAAATAACCAAAGAAATCCCCAGCAGGTAACTGGTATCGAGTTTGTAATTCAACAAAGCTGAGTAGTCTCAGAGGATCCACATTGTCAACGAGAAGCTGGTGTAGGAATTTCAGACCAAGTTGATACCACCGGCAGAAGAGTAAAAAAGTCATACCCGGTGGAAACAGCAGGCACCCTCGGATAGGTAGACACGCATGAGGTCCCGTAGAGATGTTCATTTTATAACATAAATGTTTCCAAGCCAGCCGAATGGGACGCACCACTACACTCCGTACAATATATGCAGGAAGTAGGTCATCTTGAAGCTGCAGAACGGCTCCAGGAGCGTGTGGAGAGAACCAGTTCTTGTAAAGATCCACCGGTGAGTAGGATGAGCGATCACAAACCCAATCCTTAACATGTCGAAGGAGACTGGCATGATTGTAGCTTTCTAAATTTGGACAGTTAAGGCCACCATCATGTTTAGGGGCCATAAGTACCCGGAGTGGGATACGAGCTTTCTTACCATTCCATAGATAGGATGTAATACCTTTGTTGATCTCAGAAATGTCTCTTTTTTTAATCCAAATGGGCAGCATGTGAAACAAGTACAGCCATTTTGAAATTTCCATCATTTTCAGTAATAAAATTTTACCAGACAATGATAATGGCAGGCCCTGCCAAGAAGAAAGGTTCTTGAGCAGTTTCTGTTTCAATGGGGAGACATTTAAAACATATAAGTGGCTAGGGTTTGCCGGAATGTGAACCCCCAAATACTTTAGAGAGGTGTCCACCCAACGTAGCGGGAACACACCAGGCCAATTTGTTTTCAACGTACCTAGTACATCGAGGGCCTCAGACTTATCCACATTTACTTTTAGGCCAGCAAACCGCCTAAAAGTGGATTGAATGCTCAGCACATACGGTAGAGACACAGTTGGGTTACAAAGAAAGACCAGCATGTCGTCAGCGAATGCAGCCACCTTGAAAGAATGCTGTTTATGCACCATTCCCTGTATTACCGGGGATTCTGCCAGTTTGCGGAGTAAGGGATCTAATGATAAAATATACAATATGGGCGACAAAGGGCATCCTTGGCGCACCCCTCTTTTAATCTGAAAACCCTTGGAAAGAGAGTCATTCACCACTATTTGCGATATCGGGTCTGTGTAAAGAATAGAGATAGCCGCAATGAGGCGATCCGGAAGCCCAAACCTATGTAATACCGAGAACATATACTCCCAGGAGACCCGGTCAAAGGCTTTCTCGGAGTCAAACCCCACTGCCATCGCCTCAATATTACCATAATGGGATGATTCAATGGCAGAGATTAGCCTGATGACATGAGCCCCTGCATTCCTGCCACTCACAAAACCCGCCTGATGCGAGGATATTATAGCAGGTAGGACTGAATTCATTCGGATAGCCAAGATACGGGCATATATCTTAAGGTCCGCATTTAAAAGGGAAATCGGACGATAAGACGATGCCTGTAGCGGATCTTTACCTGGTTTAGGTAACACTGTAATGTACGCTAGATTAAACTGACCAGGGAATCGCTGGATATCCCATGCATGGTTAAAGAAGGACGCCATGTCGTTTGCAAGGGAGGGACTCAAAATTTTGTAATACTCAGATGAAAGGCCATCAGGACCTGGGGCCTTGTGATTCTTACATGTTTTAATTACGCCTTGCACCTCTCCTACCGATATCGGCCTACTCAGAAACTCTTTTTGCGTCTGTGTAATCTGGGGTAACCTTAGACTTTCAAAAAATAAATTTTCTTCGTCTGACCCCCCAAGTCTATCTTCACTGTACAGGCGTTCATAAAATAGATGAAAAATTTCACATATATCTTTGCTCGTGTGAGAAGTGACTCCCGCCTGAGAAGTAAGACTGCCAATGAAAGTCCTCTTTCTCCTGATGGCTACTAAACGGGCCAACAACTTGCTCGATTTATTTCCATAACGAAAAAAAAAATGTTCTGAAGCTTTCAGAGAGCATTGAGCTCTGACATGTAAATGAGCGTTTAGGGCACTGAGGCAAGCTCTGTACTGTGCCGTATTAGAAGCTGAGGGCGCCAGTGCCAAGGTTCGTTTCGCAGCCTTAAGTTCGGAGTCTAATTTTAAAATGGTTGCGTTTAATTTATTCCTTTTTAAAGCTGTATAGGCTATCACCTCCCCTCGGAGAACAGCTTTACTTGCCTCCCAGAATAATGAAGGGTCGCCACTATGCTGAGCATTATTTTTGGCATAATCTTCCCATTTTTTGTTTAAATAACTATGGAACTCTTTATCTTCCATTAGCTGTCCAGGGAACCGCCAGAACTTATGACCTGAATGCTGGGCAGATAACCTCAGGTCCGCCCAGATGGGTGCATGATCAGCTATTACTATAGAGCCCACGTCCGCATTCGCAATACGAGAAAAAAGGGCGGTGGTAATAAGAACATAGTCAATGCGGGACATAGTAGCGTGTGCCCTTGAGACATGCGTATATTCCCTAACTTCAGGGTTTAAGGTACGCCAGACATCTATAAGATTTAATTTTTGGCACAATTGTTGGACAGTAGATCCCGAGTGCAGTCGGTAGCTGCTGGGTAATTGGGATTTATCCAGAGCGCTATTCATAACACTATTAAAGTCTCTGACTAATAATAGTTCTCCTCTGACTTTGGTTAGGAGCAGTGTATATACCTGGTTGATGAACCCAGAGTCATAAACATTGGGGGCATAGAGATTGCAAATAGTCACCTCCTTCCCTGCCAAAGTACCCATCAACAGAATAAATCTGCCCTCCGCATCTTTATATTCTTGTTGGAAAGTGAAGGGGGTATTTTTATGCACTAATATGGCAACTCCACCTTTTTTACCATTAGCCGCTGAAAAGTAACAAGCAGAGGCCCACTCCCTGCACAATTTTTTACTTTCAAGATCAGAGAGGTGCGTCTCCTGCAGACAGGCTGATTGCTGATTTTAGGCATTCTGGGTAGCTTCCTTCCGTGAGGGAGAGGTTTACGATTTCAGTTATCATTTTAGTTATTGGTGGTTCAAGATTTTTTATCGTTGTAATGGGAATGGCGTCAATAGGGTGTTTGGCTGGGTTCATTTTTTTTAATGATCATTTGGCCTTCTAAAGAAGATGCTGTCTCAAAATAGGGCCAGCTTTTTGTTTGAATGTTTGGTATTTTCTGGTCTTGTGAGTCATTTTTTAGGTTGTTCTTTATGAGGGTTTTGATTTTTTCATTAAAGAAGTCTGTGAAGTCATTACTAGAGATCTTTGATGTTGCTTGTGCTTGGTCATCGTAAGATGATTTGGTTAGGCTTTTTACTATGTTGAAGAGCATCTTAGTGTTTTGTTGGTATTTGTTTATTTTGTTAGTATAGAAGTCTTTTTTTGTTTTATGGATGGGTTTTTTGTATTCAGCTAGTTGTGCTTTGTATGCGTTTAATAGTGTGGTTGTTTTTTTGTTTCTCCATGATTTCTCTTTTTTTCTGAGTTTCTGTTTGGCTGCTCTGATATTTTCATTGTACCAAAGGTTTTGATTTTTTTGTTTCTTTTATAGTTTTCTTTATCAAGGGATTTATCTTGTCAGCTACCGTTCTAGTTATGGTAATCCAGGATGAGGTTGCGTTTTTGGTGTTTGACAGGTCTATGTTAGTTCAGTTTGAAGATTTGCTTGAAGAGTTTCAATGCAAAAAGGTGGATGGTATGAGAAGGATTTAGTTGTGCTTTTTTAGTGGTCTGGCCATGGTATTTTTGTTATCTTAATTTCGTGGTTTGACCAAATGTTAGTGTTGATGAAGACAAGCTCAAGTGTATGACCTGCTTTGTGTGTTGGGGCACTGATAATTTGACTGAGCCCCAGTCAAATTTTTAGTTTTATAAGAAACCTTTTAGTTTTCTTATAAGCCTCTCATGAGGGACTTTATCAAACGCCTTCTGAAAATCCAAATACGCTACTTCTCCCAGTTCACCTTTATCCACATGTTTATTATCCCCTTCAAAAAGGGGTTAATAAACCTAAAAGTCAGTGCTAATTGTTAAGACATATTAAGAAAAGTAAAATTAGGTCTCTTACTTGCAATTTTTATTTCCTGAAGTCCATATGATTGGATTTTAGGGATGTGAATCGTGTCCTCGATCGTCTTAACGATCGATTTCGGCTGGGAGGGGGAGGGAATCGTATTGTTGCCGTTTGGGGGGGTAAAATATCGTGAAAAATCGTTAAAAATCGTTAAAAATCGAAAAATCGAAAAATCGAAAAACCGGCACACTAAAACCCCCTAAAACCCACCCCCGACCCTTTAAATTAAATCCCCCACCCTCCCGAACCCCCCCCCAAATAACTTAAATAACCTGCGGGTCCAGCGGCGGTCCGGAACGGCAGCGGTCCGGAACGGGCTCCTGCTCCTGCATCTTGTCGTCTTCAGCCGGCGCCATTTTCCAAAATGGCGCCGAAAATGGCGGCGGCCATAGACGAAAAAGATTGGACGGCAGGAGGTCCTTCCGGACCCCCGCTGGACTTTTGGCAAGTCTCGTGGGGGTCAGGAGGCCCCCCACAAGCTGGCCAAAAGTTCCTGGAGGTCCAGCGGGGGTCAGGGAGCGATTTCCCGCCGCAAATCGTTTTCGTACGGAAAATGGCGCCGGCAGGAGATCGACTGCAGGAGGTCGTTCAGCGAGGCGCCGGAACCCTCGCTGAACGACCTCCTGCAGTCGATCTCCTGCCGGCGCCATTTTCCGTACGAAAACGATTCGCGGCGGGAAATCGCTCCCTGACCCCCGCTGGACCTCCAGGAACTTTTGGCCAGCTTGTGGGGGGCCTCCTGACCCCCACGAGACTTGCCAAAAGTCCAGCGGGGGTCCGGAAGGACCTCCTAACGTCCAATCTTTTTCGTCTATGGCCGCCGCCATTTTTCGGTGCCATTTTGGAAAATGGCGCCGGCTGAAGACGACAAGATGCAGGAGCAGGAGCCCGTTCCGGACCGCTGCCGTTCCGGACCGCCGCTGGACCCGCAGGTTATTTAAGTTATTTGGGGGGGGGGTTCGGGGGGGTGGGGGATTTAATTTAAAGGGTCGGGGGTGGGTTTTTAGGGGGTTTTAATGTGCCGGCTCACGATTCTAACGATTTATAACGATAAATCGTTAGAATCTGTATTGTATTGTGTTCCATAACGGTTTAAGACGATATTAAAATTATCGGACGATAATTTTAATCGTCCTAAAACGATTCACATCCCTATTGGATTTTTCTCCCCTATGAGCAGATGGAGACAGGGAAAGTTTCACAGAAACTGCCTCATAAGGCAGTGTGTCACCTACAGCCTGTCAGTATTTTCTACTCAAAGCAATATCTGGAAAAGGAATGTTTGAGGATCAAGTAACGACTTAGAAATCTCGTTATGCTACAAACTGCGACTCTGCCCATTACATGCCCTTTGGCACCACCAGACCCCTGCAAATGTATGCCAATGAGTTCATTTCTTTAATCCACAATGCAATTATAGCTTTATAAGCCTTCTAACTTTCTTATTTCAACTAAACAGCAGAAACAAATGATCTGATTACATAAAATCATTGGTTACCTTCAGAAAGCACAACCTTCAGAAGCATGTGCAGTTCCATCAGCTTTCTGCCCAAACCAGGTCTCTGAAAAAAACAGAAATTCCACTGACTGATCCATATGGAAAGCTGAGAACATGTTTGGCAAAAGGAAAGGCATTGTGCAAATTAAAATCCCTTCCAAAGAAATCCTCAAAAAGGGATCCCTATTCCCTACACAGGAAAGACTGAATTTCCAAAACCCGGCTTGCAGAACAAATTGCCACCAGAAACATTGCTTTCAATGTCACTCTCTTTAGTGGCTCAAAAGGAGATGTTGACAAAGTAGCCAAAACCAGGTTGAGATTTCAATTGGGGAAGCATCCCCAACCCTTTCAGGACATGTACCACATCTGAAGGAGAAGCCAAAGAACTTGCAAAACTGTCCCTAGTATAAGAAGACAATGCTGAAAAAGCATTGACTGCAAATGCCTTCAGGTCCATCTGAGGAACCTCCCACTCAGACAGAATCCAAGCGATTGCCTTTCCGAACAATTCTCATGCTCTGGGATCCAGTGTGTCTGTTCAAATAATCCACTTAAATATTTTCCACTCCAGCAATGTACACTGCTGATAATGCTAAAAGATAACTATTTACTCCCTGGAGCAACAGGTTCATGTTTTGTCACAAACCATGCACTCCTGGTCCTGCCTTGCTGGATCACATAAACTATTTCTGTAGCATTGTCCAAAAATATTCTCACTGCCTTTCCTTTCAGTAGTGGTAGAAACTTGAGCAAGGATTTCCTGATTGTCCTCATTTCTAAACATCAAGACTTCTCCTCCACACTCCAGAGATCTTGCACCATCCATCCTTGCCAATGTGTTCCCCAACCATTGAGACTTGTATTCATGGTAATCACCATGCACTCCAGAATTTCCAACTCTGTCCCCCTTGACAAGTTGCCTATGGAGAGCTACCATAACAGACTGCATCTGGCCTCTGGAGAAAGGGTGTTAAGTGCACCTTACGCTTAAATCCAGAGATACAAGAACACTTACACTTTGTAGAAAGTATAATTTCTTTGTATTAATCAGTATTAGTATTCTTGGGAGATGCTGGATGCCCTTTCTCTGACAAACTGACCAGCATCTCCCTGTATACAGGAAGTGACCCTTCTTTTATAGATAACATTCAATATTGAACAATAGGGATGCACATTCGTTTTGAATGAATGCGCAATCCGCAACGTACAGGTCCCTATTTGTTGCATTCATGGGGTTCCAAAATGTATGGCGAACCCCCACGAATGCAACGTATCATAACGAATAAACCCCCCACCCTCCTGAACCCCCCCCCCCCCCAAGACTTGCCAAAAGTCCCTGGTGGTCCAGTGGGGGTCCTGGAGCATTCTCCTGCCCTCAGGCCGTCGGCTACTGGTATTCAAAATGGTGCCAATAGCCTTACTATGTCACAGGGGCTACCGGTGCCATTGGTCGGCCCCTGTCACATGGTAGGAGCAATGGAGGGTCGGCGCCATCTTGTGCTCCTACCAATATGTGACTATCCCAGAACTGACCTGATTACGCTTTTCCAGGTGTGGCCCATTTACCATCACTCTTTAGATAGTCCTTTGTTCTGTAAGAATCTTACTGGTCAGGGCAATTAACATATCTATGGCTGTGTTTATAGAAACTCCTGAGAATAGTGCCTGAAGCTGCCTCCATTGGTGTCTTCTTTGTATGACCCTATGAATAGGGATCATCGTATAGAGCCAGCCTGTCCACATGTCCTGAGAAACCTTCAAGTCATTCTCAGTAAGTCACTTAGAGTTCATTCAGCCCAGGCAGGCTAAGAAAACCAAGGATTCTGGGGTTTTCTTTCTCCATGTTGGTTTTCTGTTCAGGCTTACTTCTCAAGCGGTAAATGGATTTCATACTCTTGAGAATAAGGATTTCACCAAGAGATGAGAGCTCTTTGCAATGGCCACATATGAGCCTCTGCCCACTGGATCCAAATCCAGAGTCTCAAGCCCAGGTCTAGGCCCAAATCATTCCTTTCAAATGAATGCAATGAATAAGGTTCTTTTCATTCCTGGAGGGGTTGGCTCTAATTCATTTCAGGGCCCTTCAAATGAAATAAATTGCTTTTATTCATCGCTTTTTTAAAATTCATTTGAAACAGATGCACATCCTTAGTTGTCATGGGTCCACTACTCATACAACTGGGACAATCACTCCCCTATTCTCAGAAGTGACGTATAGACGCTTGGACCTTAATTGAACAGCATTTTCCTCCCCCTGAGCTCCCTCCAACATCATCATGTGCATCCTTGCAGCTCATATAAAAGGACTGCAACTTACTGCAATACTGTTTCTGTGAATAAACAACAGCCAATGATACTTTCTTTCTCTGTCTCCATCTGCTGGTAGATGAGAATATCCTAAGATATCCCAAGTCTGTGGACTGGTCTGGTAGGGATGATAAGGAATTATTATCATTATTATTTATTGCTGTTGCGATCCTGGTTGCGGGTCCCGCAACCGGGCTCTTATCTTCTTTGTCTGCCCTAGCAAGGAGCCGAACTCCCCGACGCTTCTTCAGACCTTTACAGGCCTTTCTCGGGGGCAGCATCTCCACAAGGGAGATGCCGCCTAGGTCTCTGCCATAGCTCCGCCCATTAGGCACGCATGCAAGTGCGCAAGGAGCACAAATTTAAAGGAACAGAGGCGGGAAACCTCGGCTGGCCCCCCGAATGACGTTAGATGTCGGCAGGGTATTTAAACCCAGTCCCTGCTTTAGAACTTTGCCTTGCAACGAGGTTCACTCTTGAGAGTTTCTAGTTGCAGTTCCAGCTTCCGTTCCTGATCCAACGTCCGTTCCTGATCTAGCCTTTGCTCCTGATCCAGCCCTGGCTACTGATCCTTCTCTCTGTCTTCCTGGTTTTTGATTCAGTGCGTCTTCTGGTTTCTCCTGTCTGCCTCTAGTCCTGACCTTCGGACCGACCCTCTGCTCTGCTCTCGACCTCCACTGTGTCATCTGGATTTCTTCTTGGACTTTCATCTCCGGGAGACCACGCCTAAGTCCAAGCGGCTCGGGTCCTCACGGGCTCCTCCCGGGGGGACTCGTGCTTCCAGTGGTGAAGCTCCTGACTGGTCCCCTGGCTCCTTCCACCTCCCAGCCACTTCATCCTCTGAGGAGATCTTCTATCCATCCTTCATCATCCGCAGGCCGGCCCAAGGGTCCACAACTCATAACAGTTTGCAAGGCCATGGACCCGGCGGATATTTCAGGTCTATAGGCCATTCCAGGAATGGCACAATGACTGCAGCAGCAGCAGCACTGTTTGGATGTCCTGGCAGCCAGAGTGGAGCTATTGGTGAATTGCCTGGATGCCCATCCACCAGAGTCTCCTCCGGCACATCCTCCGGTCCCAGTTCCTGGGCCAGCAGCTCCCACTCAATTGCCGGACCCTCCTCGCTACTCTGATGAGGCTAAACACAGCTGTGGGTTCTTAAACTATGCTGTTGCCCAACCAATTGCACTATCTTATAATTTGCTTAATTTCATATTCTCTATGTCAATTTGTAAATATGCTTAACTTTGCATATATACTAGATACAATCGTATATAATTCTTATCCTGTAAGCACCCTCTCCTCCTTTTGCCTTTCCCTCCAGTTAGAATTTGTTTAACTTAACTTTTAAAAAAACTTGTTAGAATATGTTTAACCTATTTTCTCTCTAACAGCCTAGTTCTACATTCCCTGTTATAATGTAACTTTTGTTGTTGTTTGCTCTGTTAACTGGTTACCCCTTGTTTACTGTAAACCGGTACGATAAGACCTGGTCTTGAGCATCGGTATATTAAAAGAAAATAAATAAATAAATAAATAAATAAACCAATGTTACATAAGATTCTGTCAGTTCCCGTCTGACTCAGTAAAAGTCACCTACATCCTGTCACTACTGGATGGGAGGGCCTTATCTTGGGTTTCGCCTTTGTGAGAGCGCAATGACCCCATACTAAGGAGCTTCCAGCAATTTGTGCTCAACTTTAAACAGGTGTTTGATGAGCCGGCACATCACTCCCCGGCAACCATGGAACTGTTACATCTTTGCCAGGAGACTTGGTCACTGGCAGATTACGCTATCGAATTCAATACGCTGGCCACCGAGCTGAGTTGGCGAGAGGACAGCTTGAGAGGCATATTCTTAGATGGACTATCATAGTCGGTGGGAGTACCTACTATTTTGGGAGGGATGTGGTCCTGAGGACAATACCTGGGAACCTGCCAGCAACATTTTGTACAAATCGCTCTTGCATGAGTTTCATCTGGATCATCCTGGTAAATCCGGTCCTCCGAGGAGGGGATGTAAGAGGGGGGGTACTGTTTCGATCCCGGTCGCGGGTCCCATGATGGGCTCTTACCTTCTATGTCCGCCCCAGCAAGCAGCCGCACTCCCCGACACTTCTTCAGGCCTTTACAGGCCTTTCTCCGTGGCAGCGTCTCCACAAGGGAGCCGCTGCCGAGCTCTCTGCCTTGGCCCCGCCCATTAGGCACGTGCACGCGCAAGAAGCCTGAATTTAAAGGGACAGAGAGGGGAAACCTCGGCCGGCCCCCGGAATGACGTCAGACGCCGGCAGGATATTTAAGCCCAGTCCCTGCTTCAGAACGTTGCCTTGCAATGAGGTTCACTCTTGAGAGTTTCTAGTTGCAGTTACAGCTTCCGTTCCTGATCCAGCTTCTGTTCCTGATCCAGCTTCCGTTCCTGCTCCAGCCTTTGTTCCTGATCCAGCCCTGGTTCCTGATCCATCAGTACGTCTTCTGGTTTCTCCTGTCTGCCTCCAGTCCTGACCTTCGGATCATCCCTCCTCTCTGCTCTCGACCTCCTCTGTGTCATCTGGATTTCTTCTTGGACTTTCATCTCCGGGAGACTGCGCCTAAGTCCAAGCGGCTCGGGTCCTCACAGGCTCCTACCGGGGGGGGGGGGGGGGACTTGGGCTTTCAGTGGTGAAGCTCCTGACTGGTCTCCTGGCTCCTTCCGCCTCCTAGCCACTTCATCCTCTGTGGAGATCTTCTATCCATCCTTCATCATCCGCAGGCCAGCCTAAAGGTCCACAACTCATACCAATTGCTTTGTGCAATTTGCAGCATGCATAAAATATTATAACAAATATATAGGGTCATTTTCCAACTCACATGTGCAAAGCACCATAAAGCATGGTGCGATGCTAATTTTTAAAAGGAGAGGGATTGGGGCGTAGTCAGGGGTAGGAATTTTGTAAAAGTGGGCTGGCTTCACAAAGTGCAAAGCCATAAAGCATGATATTGCACAGTTTTAACGCTGAAAATAACTACAACTTTTTCATTGGCATTAAGTTGTGCGATATGCCCATAATGCAAATTGTGATTTTTTTTTGCAAATTCTGTTTCAGGCTGGGGATGGGCCTGAGATGGGGGAGAGAGAGAGAGAGGGAGAAAAAAAAGAGAGAGAGAGAGAGCCTCTGGGAGTAGCACCATAGTAGGCAGCTATTTTTGCTACTATAGGAGGCCCACCTATTAACTCAAGGTGAGGTTTAGGTAGTAGTGTAGGGGTTAGGGGCCACTTTGATATGCAGAGTGAGACATACAAACAGAACAGTGCACTCTTGTGAAGATTTGATGTCTTACAGAGTGTGGAAACTCACACAACGATGAGATTTGTACAACGTTTTCTCAACCTAGCTTGATGTTGCCCAGGTAGAGAGTCCATCAAGCTAGGTTGAGATAACATAGCTGGACAATAAGCAGCAGAGATCAGTAAAAGGATAAATGAGAGGTAGATGCATATGGAAGGTATGCTGTCCTGTAGGGGAGAAGTGTGATCTCTTGTTATTTTTAAATAATGGAAAGCTGATCTGAACAGCCAAGTCTTATAGTGTTTCTGAATCTCATGTGGTCCTTGACCTCTCATGTCCTATCGGATGGTGTACCACATTTTGTAGTCCGGGCAGGAGAATGCCTTCTTATGAGAAGACATTGTGGACCCTGAGCGTAGGTGGGAGGTGGAGGCGATAAGTGATGCCCCCACCCGTTCCGTGACGAGGAATGGTCTGATAAATGTGACGAGGAATGAGCCGAAGAATGTGACGAGGAATGGGCCAAGCGCATGGAGGGAAGCCGCAAGCGAAGATATCTCATGCTTAACCATACTTTATCCCCGGGGAGAAAGGCTGGAGCCGGACTTTGTAGGCGGTCTGCGTACTTCTTAGCGATAATAGCAGTGCGTTGCAGCTTCAGTCGGGTGAGGTCCAGAGACTACGCAACTACTGGGCCGTGAGCTGTATGGCCGGAGACGGTACAACCAACGGCAAGAGCAAGAGAGGTAAAAAATGTTTCCCATACACCATATAGAAAGGAGAACTACCGGTGGCCGAGTGTTTGTGGCGGTTGTACGAGAACTCCGCCCATGGAAGCAGAGCCACCCAATCATTTTGTAAATCTGCCACAAAGGACTGGAGGAAAGTTTTCATCGTCCAGTTTGTGCGCTCCACTAGGCCATTAGCTTGAGGGTGGAAGGCAGTCGTGAAATCTAGCTGGACTCCAAATTTTTTACAAAGCGCCCTCCAATATTTTGCCGTAAATTGTGAGCCCTGATCCAAGGCTAATGGTGCCCCCTCTCGGTGCCCGCCGACCATCAACCATTAACCATGCGTCGTACTCTTTTTCGAATGGCATTGACCGGCTTCTGCTGGTGCCCCCATTCATGTCCATCACAGACCCCCACAAATTCTATGTCCATTATCTGTGGGCTTCCCACAATGTCTGTGCTATGATCTCTGTGCCCAGATGACCCAGAAGGGTCGTCAGTCCCACCTCAATAAAATGGAAAAACCTTTCGGGTCCAAGCATTCGGAGCCGTCCTCGGCATCGGGAACATCCACTCTACTTGGAAAGGAGCTCCCGGCTCCTACTCCATCAGGTTCTCCTTCCCCCATCATGTCTGGTCCTGAGATAAGCACAGGGGACCATTAGTTGTCCCTGTCATCTTTTCCCAGTCCGGTTCCTTGACGTTGCCATTGGTATTGGGAAAGGACCGCGGTATTCATCGAGAAATATCTAAGAAGCATCGGCATTGGTCCTCTTCATCCACAAAACCAGACAATGAGAAGGCATCAACCTTAGTGCCTGCCACAAAGCAGTCCAGGGTGGAGGAGGCCATTCCCTCCAACCCCACCGATGCCTCCAAGCGGCCTCCACCGACACGGGTGGATGGCTCAGACATTTTGCCAGCTCCTCCTCAGGCAGTGCTCCCCTCGCCGGCCTTGGAAGAGGAGTTAGAGAGGCACGTGCAGTTGGCGGACGGCCAGGTCCTGCAGGGCCTTTAGCCTCTGGTTTCCTGAGTACTGCCTCTGCTGCAAGAGCCTGCTCCACCGGTGCTTGCACCCTTGCTGGAGCGGCTCGACTTTCTTATCGGTATTTTACCGACACAGCCGGCTCTGGTACTTCAAGCCCCTCCGCGGCCCATGGGCGCAACACTGCCACTGCCACCAGCCCCCATACCAGTGAGGAACTCCTCCGAGGAGCAGCTTGGAGATGCATGGTTCCATCTCACCTGCCAGCTCTCCCAGGGCTATCGGGGTCAGTTCCACCAATTCTTTCAGTGCCCCTATTCCCACTGAAGCCATCGGACCCCATGTCACCCTTGCAATCTCAGGACCTCCTGATGCCCTTGGCACCCCTGCCGGTGCCCTTGAGGACCAAGCCACACGTCAATGGGCCTTCGACCCTCTGCATCCCTGGAGGGTCGCAATGAGGGACAAACTCCCTATGACCCCTGCTGATATTCATTGCGGTTGCTATGTTCGCCATGGCTAGAAGGCGCTCTACATCTTTACTGTCTTCACGGACTATAACTTAGAGATATCTGCTATGCTTGTTTCATTCGGAAGTCGTGTCTGAAGTACTACAGCACTATTAGATCCAAAGAAGATATCTCTAGCTACCAGCCTGTTTTGATTTGCTGGTGCTGCCACCATCTCTCTTCCAGCTTCATCTATGGAAGAGTTATCCAGAAGTGCGTTTTGGATTTACCCCAACATTGCCATTTCTGTTGAAGGTTCTGTGACATCCATAGCAGCTAAGCCATTGCTGCTGAATTCAACATCTCATCCAGTTACTCACTGAAGAAGTTACCTTTAGAAGTAGGGTTGGACGTACCCCAACATCGCCACTTCCGTTGAAGTCTCAGTGGCGTCTATAGCAGTTAGCTATTGCTGCTAAATACTACCATCTCTCATCCAGCATCATCTACTAGAGAGTCATCTTTATAAATGGATTTTGGACATTCCTTCAAACATCACCTCTTCCACTGAATTCCTCAGTTACATCCACAGCAGCTCTTCCCATTGCTGCTGATATCAATAACACTCTGAAAGATTCTTCCAAATCTCAAGATCCATCTGTCACCTTTGCAGAAGACAAATTAGAAATCAAGATCAAAGAGATTCTGGATGTTCATTACAGAAGCAAGATTGTTGAATACCTTCTGATTTAGGAAGGCTTCGGCCCTGATTTGTTCACTTGGGAGCCTCAGACCAATATCTTGGATAAAGAGATGCTTCATCAGTTTAACCTTGTGCATGCCCTGCACACATTGGATTGCGCTTCCCTTTTACTTGCAACGGACAGCACCCCACCGTACCTCCACTCAGCTTTTCGTCTCTTTTGACAGAAAAAAATTAGGAGTCACTGTCTCCAAGCAAACTCTATCCCACTGGCTAGCAGATTACATTGTTTTCTGCTACGCACAGGCGGAATTGCAACTTGATGGCCACGTTAAAGCTCACTCTGTCTGGGCCATGTTGGTCTCGGTGGCTCACTTGCAGGCAGTACCCATTCGTGAGATTTGCAGAGCAGCATCCTGGAGTTTCCGCCACACTTTTGCCTCACATTATTGCCTGGACAAGGATGGCCAACAAGAAAGTCATTTTTGGACAGTCCATCTTTATTTATTTATTTATTTACAAGCATTTTTTTACCATCATTTGGAACTAGCCATCACAATGGTTTACAGATAGACACAATGGGGTAGATTTTAAAAGAAGCGCGATCAGCCTACTTTTGCTTGCGCATCAGACTCAAGCAAAAGTACGCTGGATTTTAGTAGATACGCGCGGAGCCGCGCGTATCCACTAAAATCCCTGGATCGGCGCGCGCAAGGCTATTGATTTTGTATAGCCGGCGCGCGCCGAGCCGCGCTGCCTAACCCGTTCCCTCCAAGGCCGCTCCGAAATCGGAGCGGCCTCGGAGGGAACTTTCCTTTGCCCTCCCCTCACCTTCCCCTCCCTTCCCCTACCTAACCCACCCGCCCGGCCCTGTCTAAACCCCCCCCCTTACCTTTGTCGGGGGATTTACGCCTCCCGGAGGGAGACGTAAATCCCCGCGCGCCAGCGGGCCTCCTGCGCGCCGGGCCGCGACCTGGGGGCGGGTACGGAGGGCGCGGCCACGCCCCCGGACCGCCCCGGGCCGTAGCCACGCCCCCGTACCCGCCCCCAAAACGCTCCCGACACGCCCCCCGAAACGCCGCGACGACCGGGCCCGCCCCCGACACGCCCCCGACACGCCCCCCTCCGAAAACCCCAGGACGTACGCGAGTCCCGGGGTCTGCGCGCGCCAGTAGGCCTATGTAAAATAGGCTTACCGGCGCGCAGGGCCCTGCTCGCGTAAATCCGGGCGGATTTACGCGAGCAGGGCTCTTAAAATCCGCCCCAATAAGAGTAACAGTCTGTAAAACAATAAAAGAAATCTAAAAGTCAATTAATAATAATTAACAATGACATCAATAAGAGAATAAATTAAACAAGTTTATCTTAGTTAAAAAAAACTATCTGGATATCATCAGCATAGATAAAATATGTTAGGCCTAAACCAGATAGAAGCTGACATAGTGGGAGAAGATAAATATTGAAGAGGGTTGCTGAAAGAGAGGAACCCTGTGGGACACCTGTGTCCAGAGTTAATGTATCTGACTTGTTGGAAGTGAAGTGTACCAGGAAAGTTCTATTGCTTAGGTATGAAGTGCACCACTGTAAAGTTGACCCAGTAAGACCAATTTCAGTCTACAGATGAGAGTTTTATGATTGACTGTGTCGAATGCAGCAGAGAGATCGAGAAATATAAGGAGGTATCTATGCCCATTATCAAAACCTCTCATGATGGTGTCATCCTCGAGTAAGAAAAGGGAAGTGATTATCCCCTTGTACAGGTCCTTGGTGAGACCTCACCTGGAGTATTGTGTTCAGTTCTGGAGACCGTATCTCCGAAGAGACAGAGACAAGATGGAGGCGGTCCAGAGAAGGGTGACCAAAAAGGTGGAAGGTCTTCATCAAATGACTTATGAGGAGAGATTGAAGAATCTAAATATGTACACCCTGGAGGAAAGGAGGAGCAGAGGTGATATGATACAGACTTTCAGATACTTGAAAGGTTTTAATGATCCAAAGTCAACGACAAACCTTTTCCATAGGAAAAAAATCAACAGAACCAGGGGTCACGATTTGAAGCTCCAGGGAGGAAGATTCAGAACCAATGTCAGGAAGTATTTCTTCACGGAGAGGGTGGTGGATGCCTGGAATGCCCTTCCGAAGGAAGTGGTGAAGACCAGAACTATGAAGGACTTCAAAGGGGCGTGGGATAAACACTGTGGATCCATAAAATCAAGAGGCCGTCAATAAAGAGTGGGTGGCTAGCCAGAATGACGGCTACTGCCTGGAGACAATACCCTTATTCAATAAACATACACATGGTTACTGTGACTCCAACATCGCTCTAAGCTACAACAGCAAGAGGAAATGTGGAAAAAGGATTCGCACTCACAAAGTGGGGAGTAGCTGGCTTGTTACGGCGGTTACTACCCCAAACCAAATAAGCCTGATACTTCACTTTCAATGCATATCCTGCTTCAACGGCAGGGGAGAAGAAAAACTGATACTACAAGCATATCCAGCATAGCTCCCTGCTTCAACGGCAGGGGAGAAGAAAAACAACCAATAAGGGCTGAATAACACAGTCTGGGTAAAACAAATAAGCATGGGTGTAGCTTGCTTATTGCGGCGGTTACTTCCCCTACTACCCATAACTAATCAAGCTTGATATTTCACTTGGTTGCAGCTCCATCACTGCTCTCTACATTAATGGTGGGGGTGGAAGGGAAATAGAACCAAAGGTTACTAAGAGCCAAGAGAAACAGATAAGTATGAGAAAAAAATGTGAAGCTTGCTGGGCAGACTGGATGGGCCGTTTGGTCTTCTTCTGCCGTCATTTCTATGTTTCTATGTTTCTATCCTCCGTAATCTATTCCAGCCATGAAAACCTAACTCTCCCTCCATGGGCCTTGTCCTTGGATGCAGGCCTGCTCCAATGGTGGCTGCAGTTCCAGTTGTAGGGTACATTGGCACCTGTTCTCTGCTGCCCATGTTCGGAGAGGCCTGGATCTACTTAATCACCCATGTGTGAGGACTACTATCCTGCTTGTCCTTGGAGAAAGCAGAGTTGCTTACCTGTAACAGATGTTCTCCAAGGACAGCAGGATGGTAGTCCTCACAAAACTCGCCCACTACCCCACACAGCTGATTTTTCTTACGGTTTGTTATTTTATTTTTTCGCGAACTCTATGTTATAAAACTGAAGAGGGACCCTGCGTGGACACGTGCTTGGTGGCATGCTGGGCATACTCAGTGTACTTATCAAAGTTTCCATGCCAGGCTCCATCCAATGTTGTCACCCATGTGTGAAGACTAACATCCTGCTGTCCTTGGAGAACACGTGTTACAGGTAAGCAACTCTGCTTTGTTCAGGACCTATGAGATGTCTAGGACTCTATGCTACTATATATCTTCAAAGAAACCACAGGAGAATCATGCTGTTCTGAGCTGTGTACAGAATTCTGAAGAAACCTGCAGCAATTTTAGTGGTCTGTGATGTGTTTCAATTATAGTGAGCAATCAATGAGAAACACCTCTACAAATCTCCTCCATGAAGGCAAGCTGCCAGTGAATAAAATCAATGTATCTCCTTTTCTCGGTACAGCTCCTGCATTACATATGGAAGGTGCATTTCCAGAACAACATGGGCCGGGAGATTTTCTTTGACCAAAAAGGCAACCTGCCAGTTCCTTATGATATTTTGAACTGGCACCTATCTTCAAGTGACTCCTTCACCTATGTAAACATCGGTCACTATGATTCTAGAGCAGCCAGTGGCCAGGACATCAAGATCAACACCAGTGCGATTGTGTGGCATGACAACTATACACAGGTTAGGTGACACTTCTCTGTCTTCACAGATAACAGATTGATAAAATGCTCAGAAGTAATGATGGGAGGAGCCTTCTTTAATCTTATTGAAATCCAATTGAATATTTGACTTGGGTGGACTTGATCAATCAAATTCAGGTTCACATTGCTTTGAATCTAACTCTGATTTATTTTTCATTAGTTAAAAGATGTCTGGGATCACCACTCCATATTCCAGGAGTTTGCCAGCCTTTATTTTGGGAAGGCTTTTATGAAAAGAAATAGAAAAGGTTAGCAGTAGTCAACAATATGTTATAGTATACTTTGGTAACTAAAGAGAGGTATTACTACTGGAAGAAGTGAAGTAATAATACCTCTGTACTCTACAGATCTCTGGTGTAATCTCATGTTGAGTATTGGATGGATTATGTAAACTACACCAACAAAAGCCGGACACAGTTCAAGGAAGGATCAATAAAATGCCCAAAAAATGGTGCATGGCCTGTCTTGTTTTATTTATTTATTTATTGAAATATTTATTGACTGCCATTCCAAGGGTCATGGCAATTTACAATAATACATTCTTAATATAACATAACTTCTATGCAATACAACTATGAAATAAAAACCATTAAAACATAATAACCACTATAAAGTACAACACACCATAAAATCAAAACATATGCACTACAATAATATACATAATACAATAAAATATAAACTGCAATAAAAGCTATCTTGACCATGCTGGTAAATGTAATCTTTGCCTGTTTGATGTTATCCTACCATCTTACTTGTAACAATCAATATTTAATTATACTATCCTTAAAAGTTAGATTAAAAAGCCATGTTTTCAAAATCTTTTTAAAAATCTTACTGTCGGAAATGTTCCCACCCATGAGCCAACAGAGTAGTCAGGAGAATCTCACAGGCAGGAGGCAACAGAACAATATCCCCATGAAGATTAAAGTCACCCATAACGATAGTTGAGGACAAGTCAAGTTTCAGATCAGAAAGAAATTACATTAACGGTGATGTATTATGCTGAAGCAACCCTGGAAGGCAATAAACTAAACAGATATTTACCCTATTAGATATGACCAACAATACCTCAAAAGGACAGGCAATCGACACATCAATCTTTCTAAAATTCAAATCATAATGATACGTAATTATTAATCCTCCAGCACTTCTTCCAAGTCTAGGTAGGGATAAACAAGAATAATCAGGGGTCAAAATCTGATTGATAAGCACATTATCTGAATCTCTAAACCATGTTTTGGTAAAACATGCACAAGAAAGCTTCTGATCTTTTAGAATATCGTTAATTAAAATAACTTTTTTAGTCAAAAACTGAGCATTTAACAGAATTATCAATTACAGTAAATAGGAAGGAAAAATAGTATGCTGCATAGGAGTAATAGGTTTCAAAACCTCTTTGCATGTAAAAATCTTGACTTAAATTACGCGGAGAGCTGTCTGTACCTTCCATTTCTACTAATAACTTTGATGTTTTCTGACACCATGATGAAATGAAAAACCATTACAATATAGATTTCTGCAAATCAATAAGGATCACACAGGGCTCACAAAGTGCACGCGAAGGGGCGTATGAAGGGGTGTGCTGCTTTGTCATGCTCCTTCAGCATACAATACCCCAGCATGTGGCACCTCCATTGCTGCTCTCCACCCTTATCTCAGAGGCCAGGTGACGATGTGGCGAAGTGGGTGGGTCCTCTAGTCCCACCAGGATGGGGAGGGAGGGTGCTCCTGGTGACAGCAGAACAGAGTCACTCACCAGGATCATGGACAGACTCCCAAGATGGACGTAGGGAGCTACACAGAGCTGGAATTCAGGCAGGTTAGCTGAGTCAGAAAGGTTCTGGTGTCGCTTTGTGTTTCATACAAAGAGAAAGTGATATGTAGCTTGTGGAGATTTCTGCATCAAATGATTGATTTCACACTTTTTAGCATCCATGTTTATTTTCAAAGCATTCTTCCTGTCTTTTAAATTTCCCATTCATTTTTTCATCTCTTTCATCTCTTATGTACCATTTGTTGTGCTCGGGGGTGGTGGACCCTTGGTCCTGTGGTAGTACAGGGACTGTCCATAGCGGACGGAGCATGGAGGGAGACCTTTGAAGGGGTGTGGGATAAACACTGTGGATCCATAAAGTCTAGAGGATGTGAATGAAGAGTGGGTGGCTCGTAGGGATGTGCAGACAAAAAGTTTATGTTCATAAGTCCATAAGTCGAAAAGGGGGGTCAATTTCGGTTAATAAGACATATGGAGAATTCCATAAGTTGAGTCTATGTCCATACATGCACCGGTTCCCTAAATAAAAATTTAAACCCCTCACCCTCCTTAATCCCCCCCCAAGACTTACCAAAACTCCCTGGTGGTCCAGCGGGGAGTCAGGAAGCCATTCCTCTATTCCTTTGCGAGGAGGACGTGACGTCCGCGTCATGTCGGAGTGACGCGGCCGTCACGTGGTCCACCGCGGTTCCGCTCCCCAAGCTGGCCAAAAGTTCCGGAACTTTTGGCTAGCTTGGGGGGGTCAGGAGGCCCCCCCAAGCTGGCCAAAAGTTCCGTTTGTGTCCAACGAGGGGTCCAGGAGCGGAACCGCGGTGGACCACGTGACGGCCGCGTCACTCCGACGTGACGCGGCCGTCACGTGCTCCTCGCAAAGGAATAGAGGAATGGCTTCCTGACTCCCCGCTGGACAACCAGGGAGTTTTGGTAAGTCTTGGGGGGGATTAAGGAGGGTGAGGGGTTTAAATTTTTATTTAGGATCAACGATCGCGATTTCCAACGTATTCAACATAGCTATGTTGAATAAGTTGGAAATCCGATCGTTTTCGCCTCATCACTTTTTTAAGTTAAAAAAAAAAAAAGTAGCGTTTTCGCGGGAATGACAGTTACTACCTGGAGATAATACCCTTATTCAATAAACCTACACACAGTTGATGAGACTCCAACATTGCTCTAAGCTTCAATGGCAAGAGGTAATGTGAAAAAAGGATTTCCATTCACAAAAAAAGCGGTGAGTAGCTTGTTTGTTATGGCGGTTACTACCCCAAACCTAATAAGCCTGATACTTCACTTTCAATGCATATCCAGCATAGCTCTCTGCTTCAATGGCAGGGGAGAATGAAGAAAAGTGGATCTATATACAGACAACAACCATCAAGGACTGAATTACATACTCTGGATAAACAAATAAGGAAGGGTATAGCCTGCTTATCGCGGCGGTTTCTACCACTAACTAATTAAGCTAGATATTTCACTTAGATGCAGTTCCAACACTGTTCTCTACATTAATGGCAGGGGTGGAAGGGAAATAGAACCAAAAGCTTACTAAGGGCAAAGAGTAACAGATAAGTATGACAAAAAAAAAAAAAAAGTGCGAAAGCTTGCTGGGCAGACTGGATGGGCCATTTGGACTTTTTCTGCAGTCATTTCTATGTTTCTATAAGAGCTTCACTACTGGAAGCCCGAGGTCCCCCAGGGAGGAGCCCATAGGGACCCAGGCCGCTTGGACTTAGGTGGGCCTCACAGGGTCTCCTAGAGAGGTGGAAGTCCGGCGTGCCCACAGACAGGTGAGGGGCGCGATCAGGTTCGAGACTAGAGATCAGAGTCCAGAGGACAGTCCGAAGGATATTCAACAAGGCAGAGATCAGACGAAGTCACAGACAGGCCGAAGTCAGCAGGCAAGCGGCAGGCAGGCGAGTCGAGGAACAGGAAGAGTTCACAGGCAGGCAGCAGGTAGAGAGGCGGATCAAGAAGCAAGCTGGGGTCACCACCAAGAGTCAGTCCAAAGGTACTACCTGGGGGAATACAGGAACAGACAGGCGATGAGACAACAGGGCGATGGAATAGGACTGGAGGATAAGCATGGTCAATCAGCAAAGGTCGGGTTCCGGAGGTCAGACGTGGTCGAAGAATAAGCAGAGGTCGAGGTCAGGTGGCAGTGAAGCGTGGTCGAAGAACAAGCAGAGGTCAAGATCAGGCAGCGGTCAAACGACAGGATCCTTAGAGACAGGCACAGTAGCAGGAGCCCAGACAACTATGGAGGAAGCCAGTTGCAAAGGCAAGCTCTGATTGCAAGAACTTTCCTGAAATACTCCCGAGGGAGTGACAAAATCAAAGGGAGCCCGGAAGCCCTAGCACGTCGCGGTCCCTTTAAGTCTCAGGAAAGGGCGCACGTGCGCACGCGCGCACGCTAGTGAGAATCTCGGCCGGAATGGGGCTCGGACCTCGTGAGACCCGGAGGTAAATGACGACGACGCCCCCTCCGTGCCTCACAGTGAGAGGTGGTCGCCCGGACAGAGAGCAAACGGTGAGAAGAGCCAGCCACGGGTTCCATGGCTGGCCTTCGTAACAGTACCCCCTCCTTAAGGCCCCCCTTAAGAGAGGATTGTTGCGTGGGATGCCCATTCTCCTTGAGATCATGGGGGCCTTTCAATTGAGATTCCCCAGAATATGGGAGAAACGGTTTTCTCAAATTACTCTGAGTTCTGGTTATATCTGGAGATAGGTAATGCTTCTCCATCTCTGGTTGTAGAAGGGTTTGAAGCTCTCAGACCTTGTCTTTCTTGGAAGATAAGAGAGGTAAAGGACCCGCTACAGCTGGATTATGTTTCCTGATAAAGGTTTCACGTCCATTCGTCTCCAGGGTCTTCTGATTTTTCGGATAAGAGCAGGAGTTGGTAAGAGCAGCTTCAATCGGGTCCAGGCAAGACTCAGGACATTGAGGTCCCCACTGGATGAGTTCAGCTGTGACCCAATCAAACTGGGGTTGATGTTTTTGTAGCCATGGAAGGCCCAGAAAAACTGGATTAACTGCTGTGGGAAGGACAAGGAAGGAGATGAGTTCTGTGTGATCTTGGCCAACCCTTAATGTAAGTGGTAGAGATGTCTGGGTCACTGCTACGGAAAAAGAGTCACCATAAACCGATGAGAGAGCCATTGGTGATGATAATCCTTTAGTGGGAATCTGGTACTGGTCTACTAAACTCTATTGAATAAAGTTGGCCCCGGCTCCAGAATCCACTAGAGCCTGAGTATTAAACCTGGTAGAAGAGCTCTCCACTGAAGTTGATAACAGAAGCAATGGTGAGGTCATAGTGAGACCGAGGGGTATTGACCCTGTGATTCCCTGGAGGGAAGAAGGTTCTCTCTTCGCAGGGCAGCGAAGACAATGGTGGCCCTGGTCTCCGCAATAGAGGCACAGGCCCAGTTGGCGACGGCGGGATTTCTCTGCTTCTGATAGATGGGCACGGCTGACTTGTATTGGTTCTTCAGTGTTCTCTGAAGTCAGGAACTGGTTTTCAACAGTGGAGAAAGATGTCCTCGAGCGGTTCTTCAGATTGAGTTGGTTTTCTTGGACCCGCTCTTGATGTCGTCGGTCCAATTTTCACACGAGATCAATTAATTCCTCAAGAGACACAGGAATCTCTCAAGCGTCGAGTTTGTCTTTTAATCTGGGTGCCAATCCTTGCAAGAAGATGGCGTGTAGGCTATTCCCTTGCCAGTAACAGGTCGGAGCCCATTGTGGGAAGTCTGCCAGTTTCATCAAAGAATTGTTTGAAAGCAGACATGAATTGTGGGAGGCTGGCCAGAAGAGGGTCGGAACTTTCCCAAAGCGGGGAGGCCCAAGCCAGGGCCTTACCCTCCAGGAGAGACAAAATGAATGTGGTCTTGACCCGGTCTTAGGGAAAAAGGGTAGACTGTAGAGTGAAGTGCATTTGGCACTGGTTCAGAAACCCAAGACATTGTTTATGGTTACCTGAGTAACGTGGCGGTGTAGGTAAGGAAATGGGGTGACCGTCCTGGGTCAAGAGTTGGTGCAGGTGTAGCCGAAAGCGGTAATGGAACATTCAACCGGTTCAGGAAGTGCTGTCGAGTAGCCAGGTGATTCATATCCGCTACCACTTGATCCAATCAGGTATGTAGGCGTTCCAGAGAAGCGGACAGAGCTTCAACACATCATTGTTGTTCTTGGACTTTAGAAGCCAGGCCCAGGATGGCCTGTAAGGCAGGAGACTCCGCTGAGTCCATGGCCTTTGCAACCTGTTGCACTCGGGGGTGGATCCTTGGTCCTGTGGTAGTACAAGGACTGTCCACAGGGGGCAGAGCATGGAGGGAGACAGAGGCAGACAGAGGCAGAGAAGAGCTTCACCACTGGAAGCCCAAGGTCCCCCCGGGAGGACTCCGTAGGGACCCGGGCTGCTTGGATTAAGGTGGGCCTCGCAGGGTCTCCTAGAGAGGCGGAAGTCCGGCTTGCCCACAGACAGGTGAGGAGCGTGATCAGGTTTGAGACTAGAGATCAGAGTCCAGAGGACAGTCCAAATTTTCTGCTCTCCTCCTCCAGAGGGGAGGAGTTAGCTATCTGTATCGCTCACCCCGCCAGGAGGGCAGAGTTAGCAATCTATTCTGATTTTCTCCTGAAAGGGGGAGGAGTTAGTAATATGACATGATCTGCTCCTCCAGAGGTGAAGAGTTAGCTATCTGTGGTGCTTACCTCGCCAGGAGAGTAGAGGTAGTAATCTGTTAGCGAACTGCTATTAGATGCTCCTGAAAGGAAGGAGGTAGTAATCTGTTATGGAGCAACTCCCAGGGAAGAGGAGTTGACAATCTGTTCAATGATACTCTTCTGAGGAGAGAGGCTAACAATAGGTAGATTGTACTTCGCTACAGAGAGGCAATCTATCATGCCTCTGCTACGGAGTAGCAATCTGTTCTATATATAGGCTGCTGGCAAGTCCCATAGAAAGAGAATGTGGCTTTCTCTATAATACTTCCGTAAGAGGTGGTAGTGGTCAGTAGTGGTTGGCTCCCACAGAGTGATTGTAGTATAAGAAATGACCACTAGGAGGAAATGGTGAATCCCTGGGCCGACGGCAGATGACAGTGCCCCCAGGAGGAGATCCTGAGAAGAACCACCGGCTAGGCTAGAATATGAGATAAACACAAATAGTTCTTTATTAGGCTGGAAGCTGAACAACCTGTGGTGGCAGTAGTGAGTCGAGGTGTTCGGCAGGGCTGAAGTCCTTCTGATACTGGAATATAATCTCTGGGTCGCTGAGCTGTAGAGAGAGACTAGAAGTCGTGAGTAGACAGGGTATACTGGATACAAGATGGTTACCTCACAATAGTAGATGTCTGCAATGGTCTCTATGCCACAGAGAGTCTTCAGTATATTCAGGAACAGGAGCAATAGGCGAGCACTTGTTCCTATAAACAGTCTGTGATAAGAACTCACAATAGCTGTATATGAAATGGCTTCTAGCGTAGAAGAAAGTCTGTAAAGGATTCTAGGAACATGGACCAACACAACTTGAGAGATAGAGATGACTTCTACTTTGGAATCAACAGTCTTGTAGTCCTTCAGTACGACTTCCAAGTAGGTAGAATGAAGAAATGTTCTCAAATTTGTAATCCAAGAAGACATTGTAGATAAAGAGCGCCACCTAGCTATGGCGTGCATAGCAACCGCTATGACTACCAGCAGGAAATAGAAAGACTGCTGGTGATGTTGATAAGATCCTCAAAAGAAGTGGTGGTGAAAAGAATCATCCAAGGCCCACTTCATAGTGTGAAATAATATTGGATCTTCAAATTTACCACATGGACTCCTCAGGTATTCCACAAAACATCTGAGATGGTAGTTGGCTCCTGCCCCTGAGTCCTTCAGAGCAGAGGTTCGAACCGTCACTGGTTCAGGGTTCATCGAGACTGGACGAGAGAGTGGAGGAGATATTACTGTATAGCCCAAGAACAGTCCTCCCGCGGGACTCAGGCTTGTCCGTTTTCCGGACGACTAGGGCAAACAGAAACATCATGGCCTGGCTGACCACAGTACATGCACAGGCCATTTTTCCTTCTATATCTTCTCTGTTTAGACGTCAAGTGACCATGACCAGATTCCTTCGGTTCCTTCTGCTCCACAGCAGGAGGTGCTGTTCCTCTTGTTCGTGCAAAGGCACTGGTAGGTTTTAACCCAGGAAACACCTTAGGCCAGATTCCTTCACATTGTCTCGGAGCCGCCAGTCAATCCGAGTGGCTAAGGATATCAATTCTTCCAGCGAGTCAGGTGTCTGACGAGCAGCCAACTCTTCCTTTATGCGAGTGTTCAGGCCTCTGCAAAAGAGTGTCTTCAGACATCTGGGGTCCCAGCGCAACTCTGCTGCTAGAGTTTTAAATTCAATGGCAAATTCCGCCAGGGATCTGTTACCTTGCTTTAAGTCCACCAAAGCAAATCCAGCAACAGACATACTAGCAGGGTCATCAAAGACTGATTTAAACAAGTCCATAAATCCTTCTATGTCCTGCAAGATAGGTTCCTTGTGTTCCCACAATGTAGAAGCCCACGACAAGGCTCTCCCATCCAAATCAGACAGAATGTAGCTGGTCTTAGAGAGACTTGTGGGAAACAATGAAGGTTGTAGAGTGAAGTGTAAGCTGCACTGGTTCAGGAAGCCTCGAGTCTTTTGTAGTTCTCCAGAGAATCGAACAGGCGCCGCCAGTGGAACAGCTGATTTTAAAGTTATCTCTGATAACTGGTTTTCTTGTATAGAAGCTGTGCTTTGTGCCTTCTGTGTATGAAGCTGGTGAAAGGCTGCAGTAAGTTTCTTCAGGGTTTGTTGCTGTTCTGAAAGGCGTTGAGCCAGGCCCGGTATAGCCTGCAAGGCAGAAAAGTGAGCCGGTTCCATGTGCTACAAACATCCAATACCTTGAGCTGAATACCTTGGAGTTCTGCTTTTCCAATTCTTTCTTGAAAGGTGGCTTCAAGTTTAGGCTTCTCCAATTCTTTTCTTGAAGGTAGAATTCACTGAAGATAAAGGTAACAAACTTAAGCCAAGATTCACTGAAGTTAGTGTTTCATATTTGACAGCCGGATTCAGTGGAGTTAGTGTTTCATATTTGTCAGTCGGATTCACTGGAGTTAGCAATCTGTTCCGCTCTCCTCCTCCAGAGGGGAGGAATTATCTATCTGTATCACTCACCCCACCAGGAGGGCGGAGTTAGCAATCTATTCTGCTTTTCTCCTGAAAACGGGAGGAGTTAGTAATATGACATGATCTGCTCCTCCAGAGGTGAGGAGTTAGCTATCTGTAGTGCTTACCTCATCAGGAGGGCATAGGTAGTAATCTGTTAGTGAACTGCTGTTAGATGCTCCTGTAAGGAAGGAGGTAGTAATCTGTTATGGAGCAACTCCCAGAGAAAAGGAGTTGACAATTTGTTCAATGATACTCTTCTGCGGAGAGAGGCTAACAATAGGTATACTGTACTTCGCTTCAGAGATAGCAATCTATCATGCCTCCGCTATGGAATAGCAATCTGTTATATATAGGCTGCTGGCAAGTCCCATAGAAAGAGAAGGTAGCTTTCTATATAATACTTCCGTAAGCGGTGGTAGTGGTCTGCTCCCTCAGAGTGATTGTAGTATAAGAAATGACCACTAGGAGGAAATGGTGAATCTCTGGGCCGATGGCAGATGACAGTGTCCCCAGGAGGAGATCCTGAGAGGAACCATCGGCTAGGCTAGAATATTAGATAAACACAAATAGTCCTTTATTAGGCTGGAAGCTGAACCACCAGTGGTGGCAGTAGTGAGTCGAGGTGTTCGGCAGGGCTGAATTCCTTCTGATACTGGAATATAATCTCTGGGTCGCTGAGCTGTAGAGAGAGACTAGAAGTCGTGAGTAGACAGGGTATACTGGATACAAGATGGTACATTCACAATAGTAGATATCTGCAATGGTCTCTATGCCACAGAAAGTCTTCAGTATATTCAGGAATAGGAGCCATAGGCGTGCACTTGTTCCTATAAACAGTAATAAGAACTCACAATAGCTGTCTATGAGATGGCTTTAGTGTAGAAGAAAGTCTGTAAAGGATTCTAGGAACATGGGCCCTTGTGGAGTGAGTACCGGTTCCTATCTGCAATCTTGCCAAAGTAACCCTCGATCTCCGTACCTGCGATAACGTCTTGGACGGAAGGGAGTCTTCAGATCTATAGTAATGTAGGCTCTCGTGGAGCGAGTACCGATTCCTATGTACAATAGAACTCACTGTTACGATCCCGGTCACTAGCTTAGTGACCGGGCCCTTACCTCCTACACGGACGCCGCGTGGTGCTGGGTTTCGGGCCTTCCGAGCCGCATAGCAGCGGCGTCCCCATGAGGGAGACACCACCGAAGACTCCTCCCCTCGGCCGGGGAACGCGCGCGCGCGCGAGGAACGCTGTTTTGAGCGTTCAGCACCCGGATGTGCTGAACCGCCCCCGAGTGACGTCAGACGCCGGCGGGGCATTTAAACAGACGCCGGCGTTCTCCAAATTGCCTTTGCAACGCGGTCACTCTATTGAGCCCTAGTTGCCGTTCCTGCTCGCCTGGTTCCTGATCCTTGCCTGCACGTTCCTGGATTCTGCTTGCCTTCCTGACTTCTGAACTCAGCTTAACTGTATCCTGATCTCTGCCTGCCTTGACTCCGGTTCGTGACTTCGCTCTGCCTGCTTGCTGCCTGCCTTGACTCCGGTTCGTGACTTCGCTCTGCCTGCTTGCTGCCTGCCTTGACTCCGGTTCGTGACTTCATTCTGCCTGTCTGATGCCTGCCTTGACTCCAGTCCGTGTCTTCGTTCCTGCCTGCTTGCTGCCTGCCTGGACCCCGGTTCGTGTCTTCGCTTCCTGGTTCTTCGGTCCCTTCGCCTAACTCCCAGCATCCGGGTCCCTACGGGCTCCTCCTGGGGGGACCTCGGGCTTTCAGGGTGAAGACTCCTAAGACCTAGCGACCTGGGCTCCCACAGCTCCTCTGGAGGGGTCACTGGCCTCCAGGTGAAGCACCAGCTCTTCCAGCATGTGTCCTGCCTCCCGACTGTCCTTACACACCGGTCGGCCCAAGGATCCACTCCTGGATTTCGGTAGTCATAACAGTTTGCAAAGGCCATGGATCCGGCAGACCTCGCTGGTCTCCAGGCCATTCCGGGGCTCGCCCAACGTTTGGTACAACAGCAGCAGGTTCTTGATTCCTTGGTAGCCACGGTGGAGCGTATGGCTACTCGTATGGATGCAGAACCTCCTGCACCAGCTCCCGTACCTGTGGCCGCCCCGGTCGTCACGCTCCAGACGCCTACTCAACTTCCTGCTCCCTCCAGATACGCCGGGGATCCCAAAGCGTGCCGCGGATTTCTAAACCAGTGCTTCGTGCGGTTTGCTTTGTTACCCGGTCAATTTCCTACTGATTCGGTCAAGGTGGCTTACATCTTTTCCCTGCTGGATGGTAGGGCGCTAAATTGGGCCTCACCTATGTGGGAGAAGAATGACGTCATCCTCACTAACCTCGACAGCTTCACTGCCAGCTTCAGGGCAGCCTTTGATGAACCCGCTCGCCAAACCTCGGCAACTTCCGAGTTACTGCAACTTCGACAAGGAGCACGTACTTTGTCTGAATACGCCCTGGAATTCTGCACGTTGGCATTGGAGGTGGGGTGGCGTGATGTCGCACTGCGTGGCATTTTCTTGGAGGGCCTCGCGGACCGAATTAAAGATGAATTGGCCGCCAGGGATATTCCAGAAGACCTTAATACCCTCATTGAACTCGCAGGGCGCATTGACCGACGCCTTCAGCAGAGGGCAAAGGAGGTTCGTCCTCAACGACGTATGGCGTCTCTGGTTCCCGTGTCTTCGAAGCCATTTACGCCGAGTTCCCAGACCACTGGGGCTTCCTCCGCATCATCTGCTGAGGAGCCAATGCAATTGGGAAGAACGTCCCTGTCTGAGGAGGAGAAACGCCGCCGCCGCAATCTAGGACTCTGCTTGTACTGTGGCGGGAAGGGGCACTTCCTTTCTCAATGTAAAGAACGGCCGGGAAACGCGCACGCCTAGGAGGAATAGAGGAGTGTCTCCTGGGCTGTTTCAATGCTGCTCCTCAATGTACAGTGCCTATAACCCTGAAATTCCCGGGAGGGTCCTTTAAGACGCGGGCTCTCATTGACTCCGGAGCCGGAGGGAATTTTATCATTCATGAACTTGTCCAGCAACTTCACTTAGCCACTCAACCCCGTGAACCGCCATTACGAGTTACCTCCATTCAAGGAACCCCTTTGCCAGGGAATATTTCTGTTTCCACGGTTCCACTCTTACTTCAGACCGGGTTGCTGCACCACGAGACGATTTCTTTCTTGGTCTTAGAGAAATCGGTACACCCGGTAGTTCTCGGGTTGTCCTGGTTGCAACTGCACTCTCCGATGATTCGGTGGGACTAGTTACAAATTACACAGTGGAGTCCTCGTTGTTTCCGCTCTTGCATCAAGGCGGAGGTGGTTCCACCCATTCCGCTGGCACACGTGGGGCCCTTACTTCCAAGCCCCTACATGGACTACGCCGACGTCTTTTCCAAAGAAAAGGCGGAACTGCTACCGCAACACCGTCCCTTCGACTGTGCCATTGAACTACTTCCGGGTACGGTTCCACCACGAGGCAGGGTATATCAGTTATCCCAGCCAGAGACTAAGGCTATGTCTGATTACATCGAAGAAAACCTTGCCAAAGGATTCATCCGCCCGTCTAAATCACCAGCTGGGGCAGGATTCTTTTTCGTAGCGAAGAAGGACGGTTCGCTGAGGCCCTGCATTGATTATCGGGGCCTAAATACCATTAACAAAAAGAACCGCTATCCGCTGCCCTTGATTCCGGAACTTTTGGACAAACTTCAAGGGGCTCGTGTTTTTACTAAGTTGGACTTACGTGGGGCCTATAACCTGGTCCGTATCCGTCCCGGGGATGAATGGAAGACCGCGTTCAATACCCGGGACGGTCACTATGAATACCTGGTTATGCCATTCGGCTTGTGTAACGCCCCTGCGGTGTTCCAGCATCTCATGAATGAGATTCTCTGCGAACTACTAAATTCATGCGTCATAGTGTACCTGGATGATGTCCTTATCTTCTCTCGTGACTTGGAGACTCATCATACCCAGGTTCGCCAGGTACTTCAGATCCTTCGGGATCAACATCTGTATGCGAAGCTCGAAAAATGTTTATTTGAATAGGACTCCTTGCCCTTTCTGGGTTACATTATTTCAGCTACCGGATTCAATATGGACCCCGAGAAAGTGTCCGCTATCAAGAAATGGCCTCAGCCCATGGGACTAAAGGCTTTACAATGCTTCCTGGGATTCGCAAACTTTTACAGGCATTTCATACCTGGATATTCGCAACTGGTGGCGCCATTAACGGCATTAACTAAGAAAGGGGCAGATACTCGACTCTGGACTTCCGAGGCGCGTAAAGCGTTCCTTGACTTGAAAGAGGTTTTTCTATTAAAGACCTGTTTGCATCACCCGGATCCTTCACGGCCCTTCATTGTGGAAGTGGACGCTTCTAGTCTGGCCGTAGGAGCCGTACTCTCGTAGTACTCTAACACAGGGAAACTGCTGCCGTGCTCCTACTTCTCCAAGAAATTTACTCCTGCTGAAAACAATTACGGAATAGGCGATAAAGAACTCTTGGCCATCAAATTGGCTTTCGAAGAATGGAGGCAGTGGCTTGAGGGAGCTCAACATCAAGTCACCGTGTATACCGACCATAAGAATTTGGAGTTTCTTTCACAGGCCCAACGCCTTAATCCCAGACAAGCTCGGTGGTCATTGTTCTTTAGTCGTTTTGACTTCATTCTCAAGTACCGACCTGCTTCTAAGAATATACGGGCCGATGCCTTATCTCGAAACACCATCTTTGAGGAAAAGGAGGATCCTCCGCAGTATATCATCGATCCAGCAAGAGTTGTCCTAGCAAGTACCACGGTGTCCTCTCAAGGTAAAGTGGTAGTCTCTCGACGTGACCGAAGAAAAGTGTTAACGTGGGCTCATGACTCTCTCACGGGGGGCCACGCCGGTCGGGAGAGAACACTAACCTTACTAAATCGATACTATTGGTGGCCTCGAGTACGACAAGATGTGCAAGAATATGTTACATCCTGTCCAGTATGTGCCAGGCAGAAACCTTGCATAGGAAGACCGTGGGGTCTCTTACAACCTTTGCCGATCCCCACCCAACCTTGGACTCACATCGTCACAGATTTCGTGGTGGACTTACCGCCATCCGACGGGAACACTGTGATCTGGGTCACGGTGGATCGGTTCTCTAAGATGGTTCACCTGGTACCCTTGCCCAAGCTCCCATCAGCACCCGAATTGGCACTGCTGTTCACGCAGCATATCTTTCGTGCTCATGGACTACCTCAAAGCATAGTCTCCGATCGAGGACCCCAGTTTACAGCCCGCTACTGGTGAGCTCTTTGCAAAAAATTTGGAGTACAATTAAATCTTTCCACCGCATTCCATCCCCAGAGCAATGGACAGACGGTGCGGATGAATCACTCCCTCAAGACCTACCTTCGCAGCTTCATCTCGGAAAAGAAGGACAATTGGGTTTCTCTTCTGCCCTGGGCTGAATTCGCCTACAATAATCACACGCATTCTGTTACGGGTCAGTCTCCGTTCCAAACTGTATTCGGGCATCATCTCAGATCACCTGTCCCAGTTCCTGTAGATGTCCCTTCGCCGTCGGTCCAGACGGTAGCCACGCAACTGCAACAATTATGGAGGACCCTGCAACACCGACTCAGTGCAGCTGCGGAGAAGGCACAAAGGAGTGCAGATCGTCATCGACGTCCTGCACCAAACTTACTGCCTGGTACTAAGGTATGGCTAAGTACTAAGAACCTCCACTTTCCGGGTCGTTCCCGCAAGTTGGCTCCCAGATTCTGTGGTCCTTTTCCAGTGGCTGAACGGATAGGCTCGGTGTCCTATAGACTCCGTCTTCCCTCATCCTTACGCATTCACAATGTGTTCCATGTGTCACTGCTGAAACCTGTAATGTTCTCCCGTTTCCATCGGCTTGCCCCTGACGCACTCTCTGCCACATCATCAGAGGACCCTGTTTATCAGGTACGAGAGATAAGGGATGTGCGTTTCCACAACCGCCGATGGGAGTATTTACTGGCTTGGGAGGGGTGTGGTTCAGAAGAGGATTCGTGGGAGCCTGCACGAAACATATTGGACAAATCTCTACTGTCTCAGTATCATCAGGACAACCCCGGAAAGCCCGGTCCTCTGAAGAGGGGGCGTAAGGGGGGGGTACTGTTACGATCCCGGTCACTAGCTTAGTGACCGGGCCCTTACCTCCTACAAGGACGCCGCGTGGTGCTGGGTTTCGGGCCTCCCGAGCCGCGTAGCAGCGGCGTCCCCACGAGGGAGACGCCGCCGAAGACTCCTCCCCTTGGCCGGGGAACGCACGCGCGCGCGCGAGGAACGCTGTTTTGAGCGTTCAGCACCCGGATGTGCTGAACCGCCCCCGAGTGACGTCATTTAAACAGACGCCGGCGTTCTCCAAATTGCCTTTGCAACGCGGTCACTCTATTGAGCCCTAGTTGCCGTTCCTGCTCGCCTGGTTCCTGATCCTTGCCTGCACGTTCCTGGATTCTGCTTGCCTGCCTGACTTCTGAACTCAGCTTAGCTGTATCCTGATCTCTGCCTGCCTTGACTCCGGTTCGTGACTTCGCTCTGCCTGCTTGCTGCCTGCCTTGACTCCGGTTCGTGACTTCGCTCTGCCTGCTTGCTGCCTGCCTTGACTCCGGTTCGTGACTTCATTCTGCCTGTCTGCTGCCTGCCTTGACTCCAGTCCGTGTCTTCGTTCCTGCCTGCTTGCTGCCTGCCTGGACCCCGGTTCGTGTCTTCGCTTCCTGGTTCTTTGGTCCCTTCGCCTAAGTCCCAGCGGTCCGGGTCCCTACGGGCTCCTCCTGGGGGGACCTCGGGCTTCCAGGGTGAAGACTCCTAAGACCTAGCGACCCGGGCTCCCACAGCTCCTCTGGAGGGGTCACGGGCCTCCAGGTGAAGCACCAGCTCTTCCAGTGTGTGTCCTGCCTCCCTACTGTCCTTACACACCGGTCGGCCCAAGGATCCACTCCCGGATTTCGGTAGTAATAACACTCACTGTGTTCACGTCCGCGATTGCCTGCAGGCAATGAGGAGTCTTCTGAGTATCCAGGGACGTAGGCCCTCAAGGAGCGAGTACCGGATCCCGTCTTGGCAATCTGAAATCAAGAAGAGAGAACGGAACCCCCGTGGAGCGGGTACTCCTGGTAAGTTTGAAAAGGCCAAGCAGTGGAGACGGATTCCCCTCGCTGACTCGGATCGTTGTTGCAAGTAGCGTGGACTGCCGAAGCAAGTCGAGAGGAGTTCCTTGCTAAATCATTAGAGGTTAGCAAACAAAGACCTTTTAAAGTGGTAATGGATGACGTCACTATGGGGGGGACACCCCCGAGGTTCACGCCCTTGCTGGTACAAAGTCTGGAGCACACGTGCGCGCCCTTACATCATCAGGAACATGGCGGATCCGTAGCATCAAGCCAGCCCGGAGACACCGGGACCAAGAGGCAGGGAGAAGCCAGCACTGCATCTGTCCATCAGAGCTGAAGGGAGTTGCCAACAAGGTAGGGAGGGTGGAGCCTGGGGCGAGAAGAGGCATGAACGCAACATCGAAGGATGGTCAACAGGGCAGAGATCAGATACCGGAGGTCAGACAAAGTCACAGAAAGGCCGAACACAGGAGGCAGGTAGCAGGCGGGCGAGTCGAGGAATAGGCAGAGGTCACAAGCAGGCAGCAGGCAGAGACGCGGATCAAGAAGCAAGCCGGGGTCAGCACCAAGAGTCAGTCCAAAGGTACTACCTAGGGGAGCGCAGGAACAGACAGGTGATGAGACAACAGGGCGACGGAACAGTACTGGAGGATAAGCATGGTCAATCAGCAAAGGTCGGATTCCAGAGGTCAGACGTGGTCAAAGAATAAGCAGAGGTCGAGGTCAGGCAGCGGTCAAACGAAAGGATCTTTAGAGACAGGCACAGCAGCAGGAGCCCAGACAACTATGGAGGAAGCCAGTTGCAAAGGCAAGCTCTGATTGCAAGAGCTTGCCTGAAATACTCCCGAGGGAGTGACATCATCAAAGCGAGTCCGGAAGCCCTAGCGCGTCGCGGCCCCTTTAAGTCTCAGGAAAGGGCGCATACGCTCGCTAGTGAGACTCCCGTACAGAATGGGGCTCAAAGTTGGAACGGTGGCGCTATTCAGTGCAAAAGCCGGCGTCTGGCGAACTGCCATGATGTGAAGGCTACGGGCTTTCGCAGGCCCGCCCCGCCCCCCCCCCCCCCCCCCCCCGTTTTCACAGGATTCATCATTATGCGAAGAATGATGAATCCCTGCCTTATTTAGCAAATCTTTTGAAATACTACATTCCTGCTCGTTCTTTGCAATCCAGTGATAGGAAGCTACTAGTTATCCCACCAGCAAAGGAAGTAAGATTAAATATGTCAAGATCCAGAAGTTTTACTGTGATGGGGCCTAATCTATGGAACTCCTTGCCAGAGAAATTGCGTACAATTGACAAAATTTGTCTTTTTAGAAAATATTTAAAAGCCCATTTATTTAAGCAAATTTTAACCTGGAATTAGGGTGTTCTCATTGATGGCTAGCATGATAAAAGGTTTGCTGTAGATTTTTATGTATTATGTATGTTAATTATTTGTTTATTTGTTTGCTTGTTTGTTTAGGTGTTTTATATACCGTCATTCCAAGATAAGATCACAACGGTTCTTATCTGCTGTATTTTAAGATTGTTTGATTTTAAGATGTTGTAACCCACCTAGTACAATTGTTTCACAATAGACGGGATATAAATAGTATTAAATAAATAACATAACATTATTTTTTTGTCTGAAAAAGAGAGTCCGTTGGTTCATTATTAATAGATAAATTTGCTCTGTTCCCCACACTTCTCTCCATTAAGGCTCCCATCTCTACCTGCAGTGAGAGCTGTGGTCCTGGGTTCAGGAAGGCCATTCTGGAAGGGCAACCTGCCTGCTGCTTTGACTGCATCCCCTGCTCTGAAGATGAGTTTAGTAACCAAACAGGTGAGTGCTATGAATTCCACCCTGTAATGAGCACTTCTTGTAGGATGGAGGGTTGGTATTCGAGGGTATGGTGGTTCTATCTAGATCAGTTCAATGGGCAAAAGTTTTGCTGGAATTTTCAATTCTGAGCAGGTGCTAATAGACAGACATCTTCCAACATATATATTGCAATCTTAAAAATTACATTTCCCAACAAGAATTATATTGTATTGTATGTATATATGATGTGATCTTAGAGGAGACCTATGAGGTCCTGGAAGTTAACAAACAATCTATATCTATAGTATGCATGGTGAAGTCTGTCTGTTGGAGGAGGAGGGGTTTGCACAGTGTGCATGGATACAATGGAAGCCACCAGGGAGCGCTGTTCATCTTCAATCACGCATACTATGCAAAGCTGCTGTTGCGTTCGTGCCTCTTCTCGCCCCTTGCTCCACCCTCTCTACCTTGTTGGCGACTCGCTTCGGCTCTGATGGACAGATGCAGCCGTGGCTTCTCCCTGCTTCTTAGCCCCGGTGTCCCCGGGCTGGCTTGACGCTACGGATCCGCCATGTTCCTGATGACGTAAGGGTGCGCGCTCCAGACTTTGTACCAGCAAGGGTGCGAACCTCAGGGACGTCCCCCCATAGTGACGTCATCCATTACCGCTTTAAAAGGTCTTTGTTTGCTAACCTCTAACGAGTTAGCAAGGAACTCCTCTGGACTTGCTTCGGCAGTTCATGCTACTTGAAACAAGGAACTCCAACAGGACTTGCTTTGGCAGTCCACGATACTTGCAACAACGATCCGAGTCAGTGAGGGGAATGCTTCTCCACTGCTCGGCCTTTTCAGACTTAACAGGAGTACCCGCTCCATGGGGGCTCCGCACTCTATTCTTGATTTCAGATTGCCAAGATGGGATCCGGTACTCACTCCTCGAGGGCCTTCGTCCCTGGATACTCAGAAGACTCCTCATTGCCTGGAGGCGATCGCGGACGAGAACACAGTGAGTTCTATTGTACATAGGAATCGGTACTCGCTCCACGAGGACCTACATTCCTATAGCTCTGAAGACTCCCTTCCATCCAAGACGTTATCGCAGGTATGGAGATCGAGAGTTACATTGGCAAGATTGCAGATAGGAACCGGTACTCGCTCCACGAGGGCCCATGTTTCTAGAATCCTTTACAGACTCTCTTCTATGCTAGAAGCCATTCCATATACAGCTATTGTGAGTTCTTATTACAGACTGTTTATAGGAACCTGTGATCACTTACGGCTCCTGTTCCTGAATATACTGAAGACTCTCTGTGGCATAGAGACCATTGCAGACATCTACTATTGTGAGTGTACCATCTTGTATCCAGTATACCCTGTCTACTCACTACTTTTAGTTTCTCTCTACAGCTCAGCGACCCAGAAATTATATTCCAGTATCAGAAGGACTTCAAACCTGTAGAACACACAGACTCACTACTGCCACCACTGGTGGTCCAGCTTCCAGTCTAATAAAGAACTATTTATGTTTATCTCATATTCAAACCTAGCCGGTGGTTCCTCTCAGGATTTACTCCTGGGGGCGCTGTCATCTGCCATCGGCCCAGGGATTCACCATTTCCTCCTAGTGGTCATTTCTTACACTACAATCACTCTGTGGGAGCCAACCACTACCAAACACTACCACCGCTTACGGAAGTATTATATAGAAAGCTACCTTCTCTTTCTATGGGACTTGCCAGCAGCCTATATATATAACAGATTGCTACTCTGTAGCAGAGGCATGATAGATTGCTATCTCTGTAGCAAAGTACAATATACCTATTGTTAGCCTCTCTCCTCAGAAGAGTATCATTGAACAGATTGTCAACTCCTCTTCCCTGGGGAGTTGCTCCATAACAGATTACTACCTCCTTCCTTACAGGAGCATCCATCAGCAGTTCGCTAATAGATTACTACCTCCACCCTCCTGGCAAGGTAAGCACTACAGATAGCTAACTCCTCACCTCTGGAGGAGCAGATCATGTCATATTACTAACTCCTCCCTCTTTCAGAAGAAAAGCAAACTATATTGTGTGCGATAGCAGATAGCTAACTCCTCCCCTCTGGAGGAGGAGAGCGTAACAGCTGCACATCCCTGGAAAACACAGAGGCAACAACTGATGGAGTAAAGGGGCCTGGAAGGCTATGAGGTGAAATTTAAGACATAAGAACATAAGAAATTGCCATGCTGGGTCAGACCAAGGGTCCATCAAGCCCAGCATCCTGTTTCCAACAGAGGCCAAACCAGGCCACAAGAACCTGGCAATGAAATCTCCCATTATTAATGTACTGCCAAATTTGTTAGCTTCCCTGATTTCTCTTAGCATTTCATCATCTGTCTGACCATTTTGTCCAGGTGGACGGTAGTATACTCCTATCATTATACTCTTACCCAACACACATGGGATTTCTACCCATTTAGATTCTACTAAGCATTTAGTCTCTTGTATGATCTTTATCCTGTTGGACTCTATATCCTCCTGGACATAAAGTGCCACACCCCCACCAAGTTGATCCTCCCTATCATTGCAATATAATTTGTACCCTGATAAAGCACTGTCCCATTGGTTATCCTCCTTCCACCAAGTCTCTGTGATGCCAATTATGTCATTCTCATCATTTGCTGCTATACACTCTAATTCTCCTACATGTGCATACTCGAACTCTCCTACATGTGCACATGTGCACATGTTTGCCAGCTCGCGCACATAGACACGGCGATTTTATAACATACATGCATATATGCATGAAAGAATATAAGAACATGCCATACTGGGTCAGACCAAGGCTCCATCAAGCCCAGCATCCTGTTTCCCACAGTGGCCAATCCAGGCCATAAGAAACTGGCAAGTACCCTAAAACTATTTCATGTTACCGTTGCTAGTAATAGCAGTGGCTATTTTCTAAGTCAACTTAATTAATAGCAGGTAATGGACTTCTCCTCCAAGAACTTATCCAATCCTTTTTTAAACACAGCTATACTAACTGCACTAACCACATCCTCTGGCAACAAATTCCAGAGTTTAATTGTGCATTGAGTAAAAAAGAACTTTCTCCGATTAGTTTTAAATGTGCCACATGCTAACTTCATGGAGTGCCCCCTAGTCTTTCTGTTATCTGAAAGAGTAAATAACCAATTCACATCTACCTGTTCTAGACCTCTCATGATTTTAAACACCTCTATCGTATCCCCGCTCAGCCGTTTCTTCTCCAAGCTGAAAAGTCCTAACCTCTTTAGTCTTTCTTCATAGGGGAGCTGTTCCATTCCCCGTATCATTTTGGTCACCCTTCTCTGTACCTTCCCCATCGCAATTATATCTTTTTTGAGATGCGGCGACCAGAATTGTACACAGTATTCAAGGTGCAGTCTCACCATAGAGCAATACAGAGGCATTATGACATTTTCCGTTTTATTCACCATTCCCTTTCTAATAATTCCCAACATTCTGTTTGCTTTTTTGACTGCCGCAGTACACTGAACCGACGATTTCAATGTGTTATCTACTATGACACCTAGATCTCTTTCTTGGGTGGTAGCTCCTAATATGAAACATAACATTGTGTAACTATAGCATGGGTTATTTTTCCCTATATGCATCACCTTGCACTTATCTACATAAAATTTCATCTGCCATTTCGATGCCCAATTTTCCAGTCTCACAAAGTCTTCCTGCAATTTATCACAATCTGCTTGTGATTTAACTAATCTGAACAATTTTGTATCATCTGCAAATTTTGATTACCTCACTCGTCGTATTTCTTTCCAGATCATTTATAAATAAATTGAAAAGTAAGGGTCCCAATACAGATCCCTGAGGCACTCCACTGCCCACTCCCTTCCACTGAGAAAATTGTCCATTTAATCCTTCTCTCTGTTTCCTGTCTTTTAACCAGTTTGTAATCCACAAAGGACATCACCACCTATCCCATGACTTTTTACTTTTCCTAGAAGTCTCTCTTGAGTAACTTTGTCAAACAACTTCTGAAAATCCAAGTACACTACATCTACCGGTTCACCTTTATCCACATGTTTATTAACTGTTACGAGCTCGGGCTCGGCCGCTGTTGCGGGAAGTGAGCTGGTGCGAACATGGGTAACGAGGAACAGGACAAGGCTGAAGCGAAGACAAGGATACAAGGTCTGTCCCTCTACCGGACCTGCACACCCCAGGATGACCAACAATGCAATGTTGATCGATCAACAGTCCTCCGACCGTTCCAAGCCCTTTTGGACCTGCCGCTGGGTATGGCAAGAGGCGGCAGGCTGGACATAGGATGTGGGCAGACAGAGTCCTTAGAACACAGAAGACTTGGGCCGAAGACTCAGGCGAGGAAACTGTAGATGAAGGCTGAAGCGAGGACACTGTAGATGAAGTCAAGGATCAAAGCGCTGGGTCGAGACTGCGAGGCAGCTCACCCTACACAGTCTACCCATGTGACTGGTTGCGGACCATGCTGGGCTCGAAGCAGACTGTAGGAGAGAATGTGGAAGCTGATATCGGAACAGGACAAAGATACTGAAGAGGCCTGCACTGGGGGGCGCCCTACATCCAACCCGCAGGACTGGTCGCGGACCACGCTGGTGCAGAGCAGGTTCAAACAGAGTCTTTACATGGAGGGATGCGAATTGTAATAGGCTCCGAAGACCGGGACAAGACTCAAGCACAGGATTCAATTCTCAAGGATAAACAACTTAGGACTGAAGCAGAAGTCTTCCGGAGGGTTGCACTGCGGAGATGAAGATCGCCTTTGAATCATGAGGCGCTCTACACAGCCCACCCATGGGACTGGTCATGGACCACGACTACGGCACGCCAGGAAAGTGGATATCAAGGAACCTGGGCATGGAGGCAGAGGTGAAGGCAAAGGCATCAGGAAGGACATTGGACATCAGGAGGTAAAACGAGGAATGTCAGGAACACGAAGATGACTGGAGACCTGGACGAAGGACATCAGGAACATGAAGACGACTGGAGACCTGGACGAAGGACATCAGGGACAAGAAGACGAAGCCGTCAAAGCAGGAGAAGACCACGGAGGACATGGACTGGTCAGAAGACACAGACAACTGTGGAACCTGATCTGAAGGCCAGGGATGACTGAAGAGGAGGCCCTCTTATAGGGCTGAAGCAGGAAGTTGTCATCAGGTGGAGCCCGGGGCATATCCGGCCGTAGGCCCTTTAAATGCAGTGAAGAGGGGTGCGCCGGTGCCTAAGAGGAAGCAGGAAGAGAGACAGGACAATGGACAGTGGCGTCAGCCACACGGAGGAAACAGCGCAGAGAGGAGCAGGCAGGCTTCAGGGAGGCCTCCTGCCATCCGACGAGGACCCCAGTGATGTCGTCGCGGATCCCGGCCATGGAGGCAGGCCGGCAGGCTTCAGAAGTGGCCTCCAGGCTGCAGATGTCAGTGGGAAGGCAGCGGCTTCCCCCAGCTGCACAGGAGGGATCTCGGCGGTGATATCATGCCGCAGGGGGGACGTCAGCAGCGGCGGCTTAGCAGCGGGACCAGCCCTGCCAAGCAGGGCAGGAACTGCAGTGGCCTCCGGGCCACAGGGGATGGCAGCAGCAGCAGACTGCCATGAATCTAAGGCAGGTAGGTGGGGAGTCTGCCCACGGCATGCGGGCAGATTCACAACATTAACTCCTTCAAACACGTGAAGCAGATTTGTGAGGCAAGACTTGCCTTGGGTAAAGCCATGCTGACTTTGTTCCATTAAACCATGTCTTTCTATATGTACTGTGATTTTGATGTTTAGAACACTTTCCACTATTTTTCCTGGCACTGAAGTCAGGATAACCAGTCTGTAGTTTCACAGATCGCCCCTGGAGCCCTTTTTATATATTTGGGTTACATTAGCTATCCTCCAGTCTTCAGGTACAATGGATGATTTTAATGATAGGTTACAAATTTTTACTAATAGGTCGGAAATTTTATTTTTTAATTCCTTCAGAACTCTGGGGTGTATACCATCTGGTCCAGGTGATTTACTACTCTTCAGTTTGTCAATCAGACCAACCACATCTTCTAGGTTCACCATGATTTGGTTCAGTACATCTGAATCATTACCCATGAAAACCTTCTCCAGTACGGGTACCTCCTCAACATCCTCTTCAGTAAACACTGAAACAAAGAAATCATTTAATCTTTCCGCGATGGCCTTATCTTCTCTAAGTGCCCCTTTCACCCCTCGATCATCTAACGGTCCAACTGACTCCCTCACAGGCTTTCTGCTTCGGATATATTTTAAAAAGCTTTTACTGTGAGTTTTTGCCTCTCCGGCCAACTTCTTTTGAAATTCTCTCTTAGCCTGTCTTATCAATGTCTTACATTTAACTTGCCAATGCTTATGCATTATCCTATCTTCTGTTGGATCCTTCTTCCAATTTTTCAATGAAGATCTTTTGCCTAAAATAGCTTCTTTCCCCTCCCCTTTTAACCTTGCCGGTAATTGTTTTGCCTTCTTTCCACACTTTTTTAATGTGTGGAATACATCTGGACTGTGCTTCTAGGATGATATTTTTTAAAAATGATCATGCCTCTTGTACACTTTTTACCTTTGTAGCTGCTCCTTTCAGTTTTTTTCTAACAATTTTTCTCATTTTATCAAAGTTTCCCTTTTGAAAGTTTAGCACGAGAGCCGTGGATTTGTTTACTGTCCCCCTTCCAGTCAGTAATTCAAATTTGATCATATTACGATCACTATTGCCAAGTGGCCCCACCACCGTTACCTCTCTTATCAAATCCTATGCTCCACTGATAATTAGATCTAAAATTGCTCCCTCTCTGGTCAGTTCCTCAACCAATTGCTCCATAAAGCTATCATTTATTCCATCCAGGAACTTTTTATCTCTAGCATGTACCGATGATACATTTACCTAGTCAATATTGTGGTAATTGAAGACTCCCATTATTACCGCACTACCAATTTGGTTAGCCTCCCTAATTTCTCTTAGCATTTCACTGTCAGCCTCACCATCTTGACCAGATGTATATGTGCACCTGTTATAAAATCAACTATATGTGCATACATGTGCACATGACTTTATATTGACGTGCGCATGTGTGCACAAATGCTGCCTAGATCACATAAGTGGGGGGATTTTAGTACATTCATGAACTGACGCAAATACCTGCCTCCCCAGTTCTTTCCCAGTTCACCCCAGTAAAGGAGAGGACTTCCTAAACCCCCTAGCGAACTTCCTCACTTTTACCCTATTAGCCCCAAGCCTTACAACCCCACTAAGTGTTTGTTATTGTCTTACTTATACGCCATTCCTAGCAGAAGTAAAGTTACGCAGTAGGGGACCCCAGCACGTGCTCGAGCACATAAATACTTACTCACAGACTTCATATTAAAGACTCGGCCTGCCCATGCTCCACCCCTTTCTTGATCTTTTTCATTTGTGTGCATACCAGGAGATACACGCATACTTGCGCGGTTTTTTAAACCTGCGCGTTGCACGCCAGACCAAGTCACACACATATCTCCCGGCTTTGGCGCGTGTAGCATTTTTAAAATCCGCTAGCAAATGAAAGAGGATGAATGCAGACTCACAAGTGTGCGGGGGGATATGGACGAGAGTGCTAGGTTCAAGTGTAATTATTTCCCATTGAAGTTTCAATAGGTGTCAGTTAACTTATCTGGCTAACGTAGCCTACCACCCAGCTGAATATATCTGGCTAGCTTTAGGACACCTCTATGGAGGGACAAGTGTTAGCTGGATAACTTATCTGGCTAACTCACCTCTCCCCGTGACGCCCATTCTCTTCCCTCCACTTAGGAGGATAAATAATTTAAAGTGAATCTGACAAGCCCGATGCGTGCTGAAATTATCTTCAAAGCTCCGAAATGCACACTTATCTTGGGCTGCGTGCACAGCTCACTGCGATTCAAAAAGGGGTGGAGGTGGGCGTGGTTTGGGCGGGGCATGTGTGCTCCGGGGCAGATCCAAAAGATGTGCATGTCAATACTTACACACCTGCTTGCACACCCAGGTCCCATGCTGTGTAATTTTACTTTTTCTATGGAAGAGGTTTAACTTACAAATAACAAAAATAGCCATTTCTCCTGGGTTTAAAGGGACTGAGGAAACTAGGGGGAGTGCAGGCTATTAAACCAGGGGGGTTTGGAGGACTTAGCTTTTAACTGGCTGAACTGGCAATGGCGTGGATGAGCGCCCATTATGAAATACCCTCACTTACATGGTAGAAATGGGATTTACGCACTTAAGCGTGCACCCACTTACAACTGAGCAGATGTGTGTGCGACCTGTGTATTTTATAGCATGCGCGTATATGCACCTGCAAGTTATAAAATTGCCGCACCCCGGGGCTCCACTTTGTAACCGTCTTAAAGGTGAATTTTAAAAGCCTGGCACACACATTAATTAGAGGACGAACTAATAAGTCAGGCTTGATCATCGAGTGGATTTGAAAAGCCACCTGAATCCGTGTGGATCTCCAGGAATGCGCGCATCAAAGTTTTCCAAAAAGGGCAGCACGTGGGTGTGGTCTGGGTAGGGAATGAGTGTTTTGGAGCATGAATCAGACATAGTAAGGGCAAAAGCTATCGGCGCCATTTTGGACGCTGGACCACCAGGGACGTTTGGCAAGTTTGGGGGGGTCAGGAGGATGGGGGTTTATTCGTTAGTGATACATTGTATTCGTGGGGGTTCGCCATACATTTCGTTACCCCCACGAATACAACGAATGTGGCATATATGTTGCGGATTGCCAATACGTTGCAAATGAATGCACACCCCTAGTGTGCGTGGTCTGGGTAGGGAATGGGTGTTTTGGAGCATGAATCAGAGATGTTCGCATAAATACTTACGTGGCTGGGCACACGCCCAGATCCCCTGCCGTGTAAGTTTACTTCTGCTATAGAGGAGGGGTAAATTATAATATAAAGAATAATAGGCAGATCTGCAGGGTTTTAATGGATGGGATTAACTGGGGAGAGTGAAGACTATTAAACTTGGAAGACTTACCCTTTAATTGGGTGAACTGGGGATAAACTGGTTTAACTGGCAATGGTGTCAGCGCATGCCATGTTAAAATCCCCTGATGTATACAGTAGTGGTTAAGGCATTTAGTGTAGCTGGGTTTAAAATGGTTTGGATAATTTCCTGGAAGAGAATCCCATAAACTGCTATTAATCATTAGGGATTAGCCACTCTTCGTTACCAGCATTAGTAGCTTGTGATCTTTTTAATGTTTGGGTACTAGCCAGGAAATTGTGACTTGGATTGGCCACTTTTGGAAACAGGATACTGTCTTGATGGACACTTGGTCTGACCAGGTATGGCGTATCTTATGTAACTGGGATTTGCACACACATGCGTGTGCCCACCCACTTAAAATTTGGTGCACAGGTGCATGTATCCAACAAATAACTAGTTATGAATGTGACTCTTTGCTGTCAAAAATCGCTAACATTATTATTGCTCTAGTGTATAGTTTTACTGTTAAAAATATAAACTTTATTAATCACTCAATCAAATTACTGTAAGAAAAAAAATGATAATAGAGGGAAGACCTTAGTATTAGCAAAGGATCCGATTATCTCAGAAACTTATTGTTAGCCAATTGTTTCAGTCACTGGTCTTTTATGACTTAATTTTGTTTTTTTCATTAAAAGTTCTTTTTTTAACTTCAATTAAATTCTGCTTTCACACAGCTGATGATCTTCTTTTAATATCTTCAATTAATGTGAACTTTTACCACAGCAAATAGTCTTCAGCCATTTTACTTTATAGCTCTACTTTAGTTCCAGACGGGAAACCTTATACCGTTCTGAACCTTAATTAACAGAACATTGCTTTATATGTCCTATAATATAAATTTTATCCCAGCTTTTAACAACAAGGCACTTATCTTTTTGCTTGTTCTCAGTTGTTTTTTTCTTCTCGGCAATACCGTGCCTTTCGCCAACCATATATTATTTGGCGGCTGCCAACGTGGTCATCGTTTCGCTTCAACGCTGCATCAGGGCGGACTCTATAATTCAAACCATAGATTTAACAAACTTAGTTATTACCTTCATTAATATTTTTCTATGAATGCTGCCGTTGGAAATACAATTTTATCTCTACCCTCTTTCTTGGTTGCCGGGCTTAATCTAAATGTTTGAAACATGGCTGCACATTTTGAACAGCTGACTTCTTGAAAAAGAACCAATCGTTAAACACGTAATAACGTATGTTGTAATCTGACATCAGGTTTAAATGTCTTGACTCTTTTGACAGATCCGTGCATGCCCAGCCATGTATCTGATTGCTGGCCGCTGATCTGTCTGTCTTTAGTGAAGTAAACTGTTCCATTCAACTTAGAATTAAGACCAATGGGCTCTTCTGAACGCAACTTGAAAATCCATTCTTGTTCTCTTCTAAACAGTCGTTTTTCTCGATTACCCCCTCTCAGATCTTGTTTAATGTGATATGTCACAAACCACCGCAATTCTCTTGAATTGTGATTTTCTTTGATGCAATGTGCAACAATTGGAACGGTTTCCTTTCTGTTCTTTAAATAGCTTTTGTGCTCACAGATTCGTAATGTCAATGATCTTTTCATATGACCCACATAGATTTTGTTACAGGGACATTTTATGATGTAAATAACAAAATCCGTTTGACATGTCGTGAAGTTATTCAACTTGTATCGGTACTGAGTTTGTGAACAACTAAATTCTTTAAGTTCCAAAGTTTGGTCACAAATCTTACAATGACCACACTTGTGATGACCAAGTGGAATATTCCCATCAATGGAATTTATTCGATCTGATTTTTCATATAGTGTAGATGGACTTAAAATTTCCTTTAAATTTTTGCTTCTTGAAAAAGCCACTCTAAATTCCAAATTTTCCATACCCGGAATCATCTGGATAAGGAAACAGTGATTACGCATACAGTTAAGAATCTTACGTGATGTGGGCGAATACTTGGTGACACAAGTGACTACTTCTGGATCTTTTTGTTTGCATTGTGGGGTTAACAGGGCATCCCAATCATAATATAATGCTCTTTTAAACGCATTTTTTATGCATTTGTTGGGATAACCTCTCTGTTTGAAATAATGATATTAATGGAGTTGATTGCTGTCTGTAAATCTGGATATTTGAGCAGTTTTGCTTATATCTCAAAAACTGTGAGAAGGGAAGGCTGTTTTTTAATGGCAACAGATGTGCACTTTCAAAATGTAACATAGGTTTCTTGAAGACACTTTTAATAATATCTCCTGAATCTACTTTCTTCAACAATACATCCAAAAATGATATTTCAGAAAAATATAGTGCATCACAAACTGTATTTTCTCATCACAGGTGTTAATCCATCTTTCAAAAGATGATAACCCTTTGCCTGTTCCACTGCACAAGATAAAAATATCATTGCTATAACATTTGTAGAAAACAATTTTTGACAAAAATGACAAATTATTGAGCCACTCTTTTTCAAATTCTGTCATGAACAAATTAGCAATAGTAGGGGCCATAGTGGCACCCATCGTTGTCCCAGAAATTTGCAGGTAATACTTTTTTTGGAAGGAACCAATCAGAGGGTTCCGGACCCCCGCTGAACGACCTCCTGCAGTCGATCTCCTGCCGGCGCCATTTTCCGTACGGAAACGATTCGCGGCAGGAGATCGCTCCAGGGCCCCCGCTGGACCCCCAGGAACTTTTGGCCAGCTTGGGGGGGCCTCCTGACCCCCACAAGACTTGCCAAAAGTCCAGCGGGTGTCCGGAACGACCTCCTGCGTCGAATCGTATTGGTCTATGGCCGCCGCCATTTTGCGGTGGCCATTTTGCAAAATGGCTCCGGCTGAAGACACCACGATTTAGTGTGCCGGATTTCCTGCTCTCCCCCTTCCCCCGATTTAGCTATGGACCCGGGGGTAATTTAAGCTACGGACCGCCGCTATGGACCCCCAGGTAATTTAAGGCATTTGGGGTGGGGGATTTAATTTAAAGGGTCGGGGTGGGTTTTAGGGGGTTTTAGTGTGCCGGGGATGGGTTTTAGGGTGTTTTAGTGTGCCGCTGGACCCCCAGGTAATTTAAGGCATTTGGGGGGGGGTTCGGGAGGGTGGGGGATTTAATTTAAAGGGTCGGGGGTGGGTTTTAGGGGGTTTTAGTGTGCTGGTTTTCCTGCCCTCCCCCTTCCCCCGATTTATGATTTTTTGACGATAAATCGGGGGAATTGGTATTGTATCATGGCCCTAATGATTTTTGACGATTTAAAATATATCGGACGATATTTTAAATCGTCAAAAAACAATTCACATCCCTAGGCACCACAGTAGCAGTTCATTAATCTCAACTCCAAAAAATACCTTCCCATTATATAATCTAGCGGAATCAGGTATCTGATCATATTGTGAGTCACTGGTTAGGGGTTAAAGTCCTGGTAGAAAGTAATCAGAGCCCAGCAATTTACTATCCCCCTCATACTTAAAACTCAACAAGTTCTGGCAAAACGTAGTTGGCAAAGGATAATGCCTCTTTAAAGATGAATCATGTTTACTTTCTCATTTTATTCCTGTAATGATTTTCCCTGATCTAAGATACACATGGAATCTCTTTTTCCTACAGATGCCACAGATTGCATGAAATGCCCTGATGACCAATGGCCCACCAAGAGAAATGATGGATGCCAGGAGAAGTCCATTGAGTTTCTCTCCTACCAAGAACCACTGGGCATGACGCTGGCTGTTACCTCAGTGCTAGGAGCCCTGGTGCCAGCCGTTATACTTACAGTTTTCATCTGGAAACACCACACTCCACTTGTGAAAGCGAATAATCGTGAACTGAGCTACCTCCTGCTATTGGCCCTTAGCCTGTGTTTCGGCTGCTCATTAGTGTTCATTGGCCACCCCACAAACCTAGTCTGCATGGTACGTCAGATTGCATTTGGTGTTGTATTCGCCATCTGCATCTCCTGCTTGTTGGCCAAGACGATCATAGTGACTATAGCCTTCAAGGCCACCAAGCCAAACAGCAATCTAAGGTCATGGGTAGGACCACAACTGCCCAGCACCTTGGTGTTAGCCTGCAGCCTGGTCCAAGTCCTCATCTGTGTCACTTGGTTGATCGTGGCTCCCCCGTTTTCCCAAATGAGCATGAAATCTCAGATGGGGAAGATAATCTTTGAATGCAACGAAGGGTCATTGATTGCATTCTGGTGCATGCTGGGATACATGGGGCTTTTGGCTTCTATCAGCTTCATTGTAGCCTTTTTAGCTAGAAAGTTGCCTGACAGCTTTAATGAGGCTACGTTCATCACCTTTAGCATGCTTATATTCATTGCTGTCTGGCTCTCTTTCATCCCTGCTTACCTAAGCACAAGAGGGAAATACACGGTGGCTGTGGAAATATTTGCAATTTTGTCCTCCAGTGCTGGGTTGTTGGGTTGTATATTCTTCCCCAAATGTTATATCATCCTAATCAGACCAGAGATAAACACCAAGGAATTCCTAATGGGGAAAACCACAGGGAACCTAAAAAATGCAAAGTAATTTTATTGTACTCCCCGTCACTTCTACCAGTACTGCTACTACTTATCACTTCTATAGTGCTAATCAATGTACACAGTGCTGTGCAAAAACAAATAAGAGATAGTCCCTGCTCCATAGAGCTTACAATCTAATCAAGACCAACATACAATGTAAAAGAAACATTGGGAATTTCATTTATTAAGAAAAGGGTTAAAATCAATAAAGCTGAAAGAGAAATTATCAGGTTGTAAAGGTGTAAAAGTGGCATCAAAAAGGAGAGTTTTTAGACTGGATTTGAATAAGGCCAAAGAGAGTACATGAGGAACCATCGATCAATAAATATTCATTAGAACTTAGGTGTCCCCTCTAGGACGCAGGAATCACCCCTCAAACACAATGTTAGAGGTTACAGTCCTCTCTTAGAGGATAACTTTGATACCGGAGTGTGGGCACATATGTACGTGCGTATGCCAGCTTACGCCCAGAGACCCAGCTATTTTAGAACATATACGCGTATATGCCTTCATGGTATAAAGTAGGCTGTTCATGTGCATGCAAATGCTGCTTCTACTGTGTAAATTGGTAGAATTTTAGTAGACGCGCGCCGATGCAATTACCAGTTTCCCCAGTTCGTTCCCAGTTGGCCCAGGTAAAGGATAGGGCTTCTTAACCCACCTAATTAAATAGCCTCCCTTCTACCCCATTAGCACCCACCCTTAAAACCCCGCTGACTAGCGTAGATCTTTTTATTTTATTACTTACACGTTATCCATAGAAGAAGTAACGATACATGGTAGGGAACCCCGGCACGTGCCTCTGCGCGTAAGTATTTATGCACTTGTTTCATTCATAAATCCAGCAATGCCTACACCCTGCCAGATCGTGCCCAAGCACCACTTCTTTTTTGAAAAAATGTTTTTGTGTGTGTACCAGGAGATACACGTACTTGGGCGCCTTTTTAAATCTATGCAACATGTGCTAGCCCGACTTCTGCGCGTATCTCCCATCTTTGAAGCGCATAGGGCTTTTAAAATTTGCCTTTTAATGTTAATTTACTCAGTGTCCAGAATTTCCTGATAATGGAAAATTACTCTTCTAGGTCCTGTGCGTTGTACCATCGTCTAAACCATTATTAATCAAACATTAAAGTCCATTGTAAAGTTGGTAGGCCTCACCATAGTTTAAAACAATCATCCTTACTCTTCCCTTGCTTTCTCAAACTGAACCCCTAGTGTCTTAAATGGCTGGGATAAATAGTCTTCAGACATCCAATCTAGATCCTCCAGTTGGGAGGGATTGAGGGGTATGGATGGCCCTTTACTAGAGTGTTAAAATTTCAGGGATAGTGACATCTGGTGGCCAGGTCAGGAGGGTCTGCCACACAAGCTTGAGGCAGTTTTTAAGTATACTTGGATTTTCAGAAGGCGTTTGACAAAGTTCCTCATGAGAGGCTTCTAGGAAAAGTAAAAAGTCATGGGATAGGTGGCGATGTCCTTTCGTGGATTGCAAACTGGCTAAAAGACAGGAAACAGAGAGTAGGATTAAATGGGCAATTTTCTCAGTGGAAGGGAGTGGACAGTGGAGTGCCTCAGGGATCTGTATTGGGACCCTTACTGTTCAATATATTTATAAATGATCTGGAAAGAAATACGACGAGTGAGATAATCAAATTTGCAGATGACACAAAATTGTGCAGAGTAGTTAAATCACAAGCAGATTGTGATAAATTGCAGGAAGACCTTGTGAGACTGGAAAATTGGGCATCCAAATGGCAGATGAAATTTAATGTGGAAAAGTGCAAGGTGATGCATATAGGGAAAAATAACCCATGCTATAATTACACGATGTTGGGTTCCATATTAGGTGCTACAACCCAAGAAAGAGATCTAGGTGTCATAGTGGATAACACATTGAAATCGTCGGTTCAGTGTGCTGCGGCAGTCAAAAAAGCAAACAGAATGTTGGGAATTATTAGAAAAGGAATGATGAATAAAACGGAAAATGTCATAATGCCTCTGTATCGCTCCATGGTGAGACCGCACCTTGAATACTGTGTACAATTCTGGTCGCCACATCTCAAAAAAGATATAATTGCGATGGAGAAGGTACAGAGAAGGGCTACCAAAATGATAAGGGGAATGGAACAACTCCCCTATGAGGAAAGACTAAAGAGATTAGGACTTTTCAGCTTGGAGAAGAGACGACTGAGGGGGGATATGATAGAGGTGTTTAAAATCATGAGAGGTCTAGAACGGGTAGATGTGAATCGGTTATTTACTCTTTCAGATAGTAGAAGGACTAGGGGACACTCCATGAAGTTAGCATGGGGCACATTTAAAACTAATCGGAGAAAGTTCTTTTTTACTCAACGCACAATTAAACTCTGGAATTTGTTGCCAGAGAATGTGGTTCGTGCAGGTAGTATAGCTGTGTTTAAAAAAGGATTGGATAAGTTCTTGGAGGAGAAGTCCATTACCTGCTATTAGGTTCACTTAGAGAATAGCCACTGCCATTAGCAATGGTTACATGGAATAGACTTAGTTTTTGGGTACTTGCCAGGTTCTTATGGCCTGGATTGGCCACTGTTGGAAACAGGATGCTGGGCTTGATGGACCCTTGGTCTGACCCAGTATGGCATTTTCTTATGTTCTTATGTTCTATTCCATAGCTGGTGGGGAGGATTCTAACCCAATTTAGTTGTTTTAGTTAAAAGTCCCATTTTGTATAACTTTACCTCAGTTACTCCTTGTTCTTCTCTGTCCTTCACATCAGACCTGGTTGATGCATTTCTGCTCCTTTCTTCCTATTAATCTCATTGAGATGACAAGGACACAGCTGATTGATGCCCTGGTCTTCTCCTCTTGTTCCTTACTCCTTCTTCCTTGGAATGAATGTTGATTCATTCCTCCATGAAGACACCAATGGCTCTATGGTTCTCTATCCGTGACAGACACCACTTCCTCTAATGTTAAAGAATTGAGTCGTGGGCCCTAGGGTACTCAGGCTAAGAACAAAAAAGAAAGTTCTTAAAAAAAAAAAGGGGGGAACCAAATAAAAGTCAGGAAAGGAGGAAAAATATTCCTCCTCAAAATAAAAGGTTTCCAAAATCATAATAAAAACAGGTACCCTGTCTTCTTTCTTTATCCTTGTCTCAATCAAAGAGACCCCAGGGACCTTCCCTAGAAAATAAAGCAAAGAGGGAAGAGCAAAAGGAACATGCAATTCCTGGGAGGGTCAACTAAAGATTCCACAACTTAAGATGGTGGCAGGAGCTCATCATCTCAGACTTCCTCATGGGGGAACTAACACCTGCTCTAATACTATACCTTTTCCTCTTATAAAGAGGAGATGTCCCTTAACTGCTATTAATCAAGTATATTTAGGGACTAGCCACTGCTATTAATTGCATCGGTTGCATGGGATCTTCTTGTGTTTGGGTACTTGCCAGGTTCTTGTGGCCTGGTTTGGCCTCTGTTGGAAACAGGATACTGGGCTTGATGGACTCAGCATGGCAATTTCTTATGTTCTTATGTTCTTAGTAGGAACCCACAGAGTTCTCTACATTGTCGCCTGGACTTTTTAAATTTAGGACACAGTCATAAATGTATCTTACAAAGCATACTAACATCACTGCTCTATTTTCAAAGTGGACACACTTGAATGATGCCACTGGTCTTCTCCTCTCATTCCTTACTCCTTCTTCTCCAGTTCTGTTTCTATGCGAGGCATCACTTCCTCTGATGTTAAAGGATTGAGTCATGGGCCCTAAGGTACTCAGGCAAAGGTCAAAAAAGAATGTTCTTCAAGAAAAATGGGGAAACCAAACAGGCAGGAAGGGAGGAAAAAACAGATGAAGGTATGCTGTCTCCTTTCTTTACCTTGATCTCAATCCAAGACACCTCAAGGTTCTTCCCAAGAAAATAAATCAAAAAGGGAACAGAAACAAGAACATGCTGCCCCTGGGAGGGTCAACTAAAGATTCCACAACTTAAGATGGTGGCAGGAGCTCATCATCTCAGACTTCCTCATGGGGGAGCTAACACCTGCTCTAATACTATATCTTTTCCCCCTATAATGTTGGACTATTCCCCTCAGTCGGAACCCACAGAGTTCTCTATACACTCCCCTGGATTTTTAAAATTTGGAACGCAATCATAAATTTATCTTCAAAACATACTAAAATTACAACACCATACACAAGGTTCTATCTTTCCCATCTTTTTTTTAACTGTTTATTTTAATTTTTTCAATTCATCACTTCCTACATTGATTCAGAATTGTGGGTTTAAGTTCTCTCTATATGCCAATGATATCCAGATAGCTGCATTTTTCAATACTAAAACATCATCTTCTATAGCATCTTTAATAATTGTTTCCATCTGATTGCAAACTGGCTCCTCCTCCATTAGTTAAAGGTCAACCCTTCTAAATCAGAAGCTATTTGTATTTCTCAACATGAATGTTCTCTGTTACTTCCTCAGCCCATTATGTTAGGTAATGTTATCATTCTCAAAGATGTAATCTCCTCTCTTGAAGGTGAATTTTAAAAGTTGTGCATGCGCCACAATTGTGAGAAGTCGGCACATGTAGAACACATGCATGTACAAGTCTCAATGCACAAATATCTCACTTCAGAGAAAAAAGGGGCGGGGCATGATGTGGGCAGGGTGTGGGCATGCCAGAATAGGGCCAAGAGATGAGTGGGTAAGTACGTATGCACCTGGGTACACACCCAGTTCTAGTGCCACACGACTTTACTTCTGCTAACGAGGAGGTCTAAGTGTAAATAAAACTGTTTGCAAGCATCTTTGAGGTGTTTTAGGGGTCTGGGTTAACTGGGCAGGTATGCAGGCGAATGAACCAGGGAGGTTTGGAGGACCGAGCTGGAGAATGGGCAAACTGGTGGACGAACTGGTGAAACTGATCGTGGCGTGGATACTTGCCTGTTATAAAATTCCCCCACTTGCAAAACTGAAACACGACTTTACCATGCCCACTTGCAAAATTAGATGCACACATACACATGCCAGAGCTATTTTATAACATACGCTCCTACATGTGCATGTGCGCATCAAGTCCTGTGTCTTGATTGACTCAAAACTGTCTATGGTTTCTTATATTTCCTGTATTATACAGAAATCATACTTTCTTTGTATATTTGATTGCTTCATCAGCTTTTAGATTACCTTGATCTTAAATTGCTTACACATGCATTTTGTTGCGATACGTGGCCACGGTAGCCCTCGGCCAGGACCCCTACCTTCGGTGGTTCGCTGGAGCGGGGGCCCCCCCCCCCCCCCGATGCGGCGGTCTGCGTGCTGGCCGCGGCGCGACTTCCCTGGCGTCTCTGCAGGCAGCATCGGGGAGAGCGTGGCAGGCTCGGCCCCTTAAAGGGGCTGCGGCGCGAAAACCAGGCTGGCCCCGGAAGATGACGTCATCAACCAGGGAGATTTAAACCTCTCCCTGGGACCTACAAGACGCTTTGTAACTAGGTCCCTGTGGTGTTACCTGCCTTGCCTTTGCTGTTTCTCTCCTGGCTTGAAGTGGGACTGGTTTTTGGTTTTCTTCTGTGTGCTGCCCGCCCTGACCTTGTCCTGGACCCCGACTCCTCACCTTGCTGCTGGCCCAGATCTTCTGCCTGGACTCTGACTCCGCACCTTGCTGCTGTCCCCGGATCTTCTGCCCGGACTCCGACTCCACGCCTTGCTGCCGGCCCTGGATCTTTTTCCTGGACTCTGACCTCGCACCTTCCTACCAGCCTTAGATTTCCGGTTGGGCCCGTCTCTGCCTTTCTCCACCTGTCTCAGACCTTCTGACCAGTCTGTTCCTTCGTAGTACCCGATATCTATAGGATCGTCTGTAGTACCCGCTCCTCGGGGGCTTCCGGACGCTTCCAGGCAATCCGCTCCTCAGAGGTCCTCCTGGCGGTGCTGTGGGACTTTCTCCCACAGCACTGCCAGGAGACGTTTGTCGCCCATACCACCTTCCGGAGACGAGTTCATCGGGGCTGATCCTCGGTGGGTTATCATCCTTCGCTCCGGACTAAGGGTCCACATCCAGTACAGGTTGCAAGGCCATGGACCCGGTGGATTTGACTGGCCTCCAGGCTATTCCAGGCCTGGCTCAACAACTTATGCAGCAGCGGCAGCAGCAACAGCAGTAGCAGCAGTGTCTAGAGACTTTGACCGCCACCGTTGAACGCTTGGTAAGCCGCCTTGATTCGGTTCGTGGAGCAGAAGCTGCTGTCCCTCCTCCAATGATTCCGAGTACTCCGACTTCAGTGACATACATGTCTGCTCCACCCCGATTTGCAGGAGAAGCCAAACAGTGTCGAGGGTTCCTGAACCACTGTTTCATTAGGTTCTCCTTGCAGGAACAACAATTCCCAATAGTTCACGTGAAGACTTCATTCATTATTTCCTTGTTAGACGGGAAAGCCCTGGCCTGGGCATCCCCACTCTGGGAAGGCGGAGACTCCATTTTGGGTGAATTGCCTCGATTTGTCCAGACCTTCCGCCAAGTATTTGATGAGCCTGGTAGTCTGTCTACAGCTTCCTCAGAACTCCTAAACCATCGTCAAGGCACACGCATGTTGGCAGATTTCGCAGTGGAGTTTCGTACCTTGTCATCCGAGCTGGGATGGCATACAGATTGCCTACAAGGTATCTTCCTGGAGGGGTTGTCTCCCCGCATTAAAGATGAGTTAGCAGCACGGGAGATTCCAGATGACCTGGAGGCACTGATTGACCTAGCGGGCCGTATCGACCGGCGACTACAACAGCGGGCCAAAGAGCCGAGACCAGCCCGGCGTATGGTTCCTTGGCACCTACCTTCTCCCATCCCATAGTTACCCCAACCACTTCAGAGACATCATCAGAGGGTAGGGAGCAGCCCATGCAGTTGGGGAGGAGCCACCTGACTACCGAGGAAAAGAAGCACCGAAGTAGGATGGGACTTTGTCTTTACTGCGGAAACAAGGGACATCTACTGGCTCAATGCCCTGAACGTCTGGGAATCTATTGGACCTAGGTGTCATCAAGGAGCTGACCCTAGGGAGCAATCTTGCTCCTCACTGTACTGTTCCAGTTACGCTACATTATTTTCAATGATCCCTCACGACCTTGGTCCTCATCGATTCAGGGTCAGGAGGAAATTTAATCCTAGCGGAACTGGTCCATCAGCTACAACTACCGGTACTTCACCACAAGTCACCCTTATTCATCTCCTCCATCCAGGGGGAGAATCTTCCAGGTCAAGTCACTGCCTGTACAGCCCCAATAACTCAATACGGGCATCCTCCATAAGGAGGAGATATCCTCCTTATGGAGGATATCTCCAGTCTCCAGCATTCATCTCCAGCACTCAACTCCAGCACTCATCTCCAGTCTCCAGCACTTATCTCCAGTCTCCAGCACTCATCTCCAGTTTCCAGCATTCATCTCCAGCATTCAGCTCCAGTCTCCAGCATTCATCTCCAGCACTCATCTCCATTCTCCAGCATTCATCTCCAGCAGTCAACTCCAGTCTCCAGCATTCATCTAACCTCCTTCCAGCATCCATCCATCCAGTATCCAGTACTCCTCTAACCTCATCCAGCACCCATCCATACAATCTCCAGCATTCAGGCAGTCAACCAGGAGAGAGCTCCAGAGCCTTTTAAACCCACGCGACCGCTAAACGTCACGCGCCAGACCATCTCTTCCCTAACCCGACCACGCTCAAATTTTCTCTCCATCAAGCATTCACTACATCCTACCTCACTGCCATATAACCTTATCCTCCATGTTCAGCTCTGTGCTCTACCAAACCTATCAACCAGCCTACCTCTTTCAGGCACAGCAAGCCAAAATGCAACCAATCTCAACTATTCCTATCCTCCAACGCCATACTCCCACAACAGGAACTCCCTCCAGACAAGCCCGTCAACGCTCATTAATAACCCATACGCCTTTCCTGATTGCACTGATCACGCAACTTCTAGGCATTACTCTATTCACTCTAACTCTTTTCAATGCGCAATCCCTTAACAAAAAATCTCTGATACTCAATGATTACCTGGTAAACGCCAAGCCAGACATATGCGCTATAACTGAAACATGGCTGAAACCCACTGACACCGCAATAATAAATCAATTACCAATACAGTCCTACAACATCTTCTCCCTCCCCAGACTGAAAAAAAGAGGTGGCGGCATCTTATTAGCAACAAAAAAAGGCCTCGGATTCTCTCAACGCTCAGTCACATCTGACCCTAAACTAGAAATCGGCTTCTTCACATCAGACCATCTTCAAATTCTATTAGTTTATGCCCCTCCAGGCCTCTTGGAATCAGACACTTCCCCTATCATTGAACTAATCACAATCACCATCAATTTGGACGCCCCAGCTATAATTATGGGAGATTTCAATCTACATGTAGATGACCCTACCCTCTCACCCAGTTGCGAAGCTTTCCTCACGGCCTTATCAGCCTTGGGATTCAAGCAGATAGTCAACAAACCCACTCACAAAGCAGGCCACACACTAGATCTAATCTTCATCAACTCAGGCATCAATCATGCTTCGCAACCGATTTGCAAGAAGGTCCCTTGGTCAGACCACACACTAATTTCCACCAAGTTCACAATAAATGAAGCCACCCCGGTCCACAGACCACAACCCTCCTTCCAATATAGAAGAGCATGCCCGTCAGAAGACCTCAGCAATCAACTCACCTCACAACTCTCCAACATTGATCTCACCAACCCTAACTCAGCTCTCCAATCCTGGAACAAAATTACAGAATCCATAGCTAACAGTCTATGCCCCCTTGCAACAAAAAAACCCAACACCAATGTGCTCAAAAGACACCCCTGGTTTACCAACGAACTCAGAAAACAAAAACAAAGCTTAAGACAGAAGGAAAGCAAAATGGCGTAAAGCCCCATCAACTAACACACTCTCTGCCGACAAAATGGCACTCCACCAGTACAAGACATCAACTGCGAAATCCAAAAGGGACTTCTACGCACACAAGATTCATGACCTCGCCTTCAACGCCAAAGCGCTCTTTGCTTTCGTCTCCAATCTAACCCAAATCAACGCACCAACTATCGCTATTGATCAAGCTCAATCAAAAGCTGAAGAACTGGCGCTGTTCTTCCACAACAAGATCATTAATCTCTTATCCCAGCTGCCCAACACCACCCCCCAGTACTTGAGTTCACTCCAACTAACAAACAACAAATCCATATGTATGGATGAGTTCGATCTAATCTCAGCCAAAGAGATCCAGTCACTCTTATAGAAAATGAAGCCCTCCTCTCATCCCGCAGACTACATCCCTACCAAACTTCTCCTGACAATCCCGGAATCAATCTCTCAAACGTTGGCAGATATCATAAATTGCTCTTTATCTCAAGGCTTTTACCCAGCCGATCTCAAACTGGCTTCCCTCAAACCACTTCTAAAGAAGCCAAACTCAGACCCCAATGACCCAAACAACTACCGACCGATCGCCAACCTACCACTTATAGCCAAAATCATGGAAAAACTAGTAAACATGCAAATCACAGACTACATCGAAGACAACAACCTCCTCTTCCCCTCCCAATACGGGTTTCACAAAAATTCCAGCACAGAATCTCTCCTCATATCGCTGACAGACCACCTTATTTTGGGTCTAGACAAAGGACAATCTTTCCTACTGATTCTATTAGACCTTTTGGCAGCTTTCGATACCGTTAACCATGCCATCCTCATAAACCAATTCTCAACCATTGGAATAATAGGCATGGCTCTAGCCTGGTTCAAAACTTTCCTCAACAATAGAGGCTACAAAGTGAAAATTCACAACAAAGAATCTTCCCGACATGACGCTCCTGTAGGAGTTCCACAGGGGTCCTCCTTATCACCCACCCTGTTTAATATTTACCTTCTTCCGCTGTGCCAGCTTCTAACTGACTTAAGTCAAACACTTTGTCTATGCGGACGATGTCCAGATAGTGATCCCTCTTAAAGATACACTTGGCAAAACTCTCGAATATTGGGAATCCTGCCTCGTAAAAATTAATGACCTGCTCGCCAGCCTAAACCTTGTACTTAACACAACCAAAACAAAACTCATGCTAATCTCTCCAGAAATGAACCATAATGCCAACACCCCTCCAATCAACTCACTCTCCTCCTAAGTCAGAAACCTAGGAGCTTTAATTGACAACAAGATGAACATGAAAGCATTTGTCAATCGTACCACCAAGGACTGCTTCCACAAACTCCAAGTGCTGAAAAGGATTAAACCGCTTTTCCATTTCCATGACTTTAGAACAATTCTTCAAGCAATTATTTTTGCAAAATTAGATTACTGTAACGCTATCCTACTAGGTCTCCCTTCATCGTATACTAAACCACTACAGATGGTCCAAACTGTGGTGGCAAGAATCCTTACCAACACCAGAAGAAGGGACCACATCTCCCCCATACTAAAAAACCTTCATTGGCTCCCCATCCATTTCAGAATTATATATAAGTCCATCACCATCATATACAAAACCATCCACCACCTTACATCACTTGACCTTCAACACCCTCTCAGCCAACATAACTCCAATAGACCGACCAGAGAAGCAAACAGAGGAACCCTCCAGGTACCCAATACGAAATTCACGTGGCACATGACCCTGAGAGAACGGTCCTTTTCAACAGCTGGACCGTCTCTCTGGAACTCCATTCCCACGAATCTTCGCCATGAACCTTGCCTCCTTACATTCTGAAAAGGACTTAAAACCTGGCTATTTAAACAAGCCTTCCCAGAACACTCTTAAATCTCACCTCATCTACTCAAAGAATGTTTCCACTCCGGCACTGTAAATAATTAACTATGATGTTAACCTACTCATGCCTTTCTCTCTCTTCTCCTAGTTCCATTACCCCTGTTCATTGTAACTTCATTTCCAATGCACGAGTTTTCAGTTTTATGTTATCCTGCACTCCTTGCTCAAATGTAAACCGGCATGATGTGATCTTATCATGAATGCCGGTATATAAAAAACCTAAACAAATAAATAAATAAATCCTTCTTCATTCTGGAAAAAGCGGTCCACCCAGTGGTACTGGGCCTCCCTTGGTTACAAAGACACTCATCCATCATTGACTGGAAGACTCTTCAGATCACAGCTTGGAGTTCGGAATGTTTCACCACTTGTCTAGATCAGAGACCGAAATCCAAGATTCAACTAGCCGCCACTAAACTTCAACTGCCTCCTCAGTACTCAGACTTTTCAGATGTCTTCTCCAAAGAAAAGGTGGAGATCCTCCCGGCACACAATATATTTGACTGTGCCATTGATCTGCTACCTAATACCAGTCCACCTAGAGGGCGGGTTTATCAACTATCTGGCCCAGAATCACATGCCATGTCCCAATATATCAAAGAGAAACTCGAACCGAGAAAAGTCCAAAGTGGTATAGTGAAATTGAAAGGTGAAAATAATCAATGTGTGGAGAGAGACGAAGAAATGGCAGAAATATTAAACGAATACTTCAGCTCTGTGTTCACTAAAGAAGACCCTGGAGAAGGACCATCTCTACACAACAAGAAACTGGAGGGAAGCGGAACAGAGGAAAATCCATTTACAGTAGATAATGTATGGGAAGAGCTAAAGAATCTGAAAGTGGACAAAGCCATGGGGCCTGATGGGATTCATCCAAGGATACTGAGGGAGCTCAGAGATGTGCTGGCGGGACCGCTGTGCGACCTGTTCAATAGATCCCTAGAAACGGGAGTGGTGCCGAGTGATTGGAGAAGAGCGGTGGTGGTCCCGCTTCACAAGAGTGGGAACAGAGAGGAGGCTGGTAACTACAGACCGGTTAGCCTCACTTCAATGGTGGGAAAAGTAATGGAGTCACTGTTGAAAGAGAGAATAGTGAACTATCTACAGTCGGGAGAATTGATGGACCAGAGGCAGCATGGATTCACCAGAGGAAGATCCTGTCAGACAAATCTGATTGACTTTTTTGACTGGGTAACCAAGGAATTGGATCGAGGAAGAGCGCTCGATATCATATACTTGGATTTCAGCAAAAGCTTTTGATACGGTTCCGCACAGGAGACTGGTGAATAAAACAAGAAGCTTGGGAGTGAGTGCCGAGGTGGTGACCTGGATTGCAAATTGGTTGACGGACAGAAGACAATGTGTGATGGTAAATGGAACCTTCTCTGAAGAGAGAGCGGTTTTTAAGTGGTGTACCGCAAGGATCGGTGTTGGGACCGGTCCTGTTCAATATCTTTGTGAGCGACATTGCGGACGGGATAGAAGGTAAGGTTTGTCTTTTTGCGGATGACACTAAGATCTGCAACAGAGTGGACACGCCGGAAGGAGTGGAGAGAATGAGACGGGATCTAAGGAAACTGGAAGAGTGGTCGAAGATATGGCAGCTGAGATTCAATGCCAAGAAGTGCAAAGTCATGCATATGGGGAGTGGAAATCCGAATGAACTGTATTCGATGGGGGGGGGGAAAGGCTGATGTGCACGGAGCAGGAGAGGGACCTTGGGGTGATGGTGTCTAATGATCTGAAGTCGGCGAAACAATGCGACAAGGCGATAGCTAAAGCCAGAAGAATGCTGGGCTGCATAGAGAGAGGAATATCGAGTAAGAAAAGGGAAGTGATTATTCCCTTGTACAGGTCCTTGGTGAGGCCTCACCTGGAGTACTGTGTTCAGTTCTGGAGACCGTATCTTCAAAAAGACAAAGACAAGATGGAGGCGGTACAGAGAAGGGTGACCAGGAAGGTGGAGGATCTTCATCGGATGACGTACGAGGAGAGATTGAAGAATCTAAATATGTACACCCTGGAGGAAAGGAGGAGCAGAGGTGATATGATACAGACTTTCAGATACTTGAAAGGAGTTAATGATCAAAAGACAATGACAAACCTTTTCCGTAGGAAAAAAATCAGCAGAACCAGGGGTCACGATTTGAAGCTCCAGGGAGGAAGATTCAGAACCAATGTCAGGAAGTAATTCTTCACGGAGAGGGTGGTGGATGCCTGGAATGCCCTTCCGGAGGATGTGGTGAAGACCAGAACTGTGAAGGACTTCAAAGGGGCGTGGGATAAACACTGTGGATCCATAAAGTCAAGAGGCTGCCAATGAAGAGTGGGTGACTCGCCAGAATGATGGCTACTGCCTAGAGTCAATACCCTTATTAAATAAACATACACATGCTTACTGTGACTCCAACATCGCTCTAAGCTTCAACAGCAAGAGGAAATGTGGAAAAAAGGATTCGCACTCACAAAGAGGGGAGTAGCTGGCTTGTTACGGCGGTAACTACCCCAAATCAAATAAGCCTGATACTTCACTTTCAATGCATATACAGCATAGTTCTCTGATTCAACGGCAGGGGAGAAGAAAAACTGATACTTCACACATCCAGCAGAGCTCTCTGCTTCAACGGCAGGGGAGAAGAAAAGAGGGTTCGCACTCACAAAGCGGGGAGTAGCTGGCTTGTTACGGCGGTTACTACCCCAAACCAAATGTGCCTGATACTTCACTTTCGATGCACATCCAGCATGGCTCTCTGCTTCAACAGCATGGGAGAAGACTGATACTTCACGCATATCCAGCATAGCTCCCTGCTTCAACGGCAGGGGAGAAGAAAAACAACCAATAAGGGCTGTATAACAGTCTGGGTAAAACAAATAAGCATGGGTGTAGCTTGCTTATTGCGGTGGCTACTACCCCTAACTAATCAAGCTAGATATTTCACTTGGATGCAGCTCCATCACTGCTCTCTACATTAAAGGTGGGGGTGGAAGGGAAATAGAACCAAGAGCTAAGAGAAACAGATAAGTATGAGAGAAAAAATGTGTGAAGCTTGCTGGGCAGACTGGATGGGCCATTTGGTCTTCTTCTGCCGTCATTTCTATGTTTCTATGTTTCTATGAACCGGGGTTCATCGGTCCCTCTATGTCTCCGGCTGGTGCTGGCTTCTTTTTTGTTCCTAATAAGGACGGGTCATTGAGACCATGCATTGACTACAGGGGACTCAATGCAATAACTCACAAGGATCGATATCCTCTTCCACTGATTCCAGAACTATTAGACCGCCTTCACGGATCCAGAGTATTTTCTAAACTAGATTTGCATGGCACATACAACCTGGTCCGTATAAAACTGGGAGATGAATGGAAGACCGCGTTTAATACACATGACGGTCACTATGAATATCTTGTGATTCCGTTTGGACTATGCAATGCGCCTGTGGTATTTCAAAGTTTAATGAATGAAGTATTTCGGGACATGTTGCATAAAGGAGTAATGATATATGTTAATGATGTTCTAATTTATTCCAAGAGTTTGGCCACCCATGTCCGACGAGTTCTTCAACGCCTAAGAGAAAATCGGTTATTTCTAAAGCTGGAAAAATGCCTTTTCGAAAAGCAATCTTTACCATTCCTGGGCTTCATTGTCTCCACCACCGGCTTCCGAATGGACCGGGATAAGTTAGCTAGCATCCGGGAGTGGCCGCAACCAGTTGGACTCCGTGCATTACAACACTTTCTTGGCTTTGCCAATTTTTACAGGAATTTCATTCCACAATATTCGCACATTGTGGCACCCATCATGACTCTGACCAAGAAGGGAGCGGATCCCAGGAATTGGCCCAGCGAGGCTGTACAGGCCTTCGAGAGACTCAAGACAGCATTTCTGCAGGAACACTGTCTCCATCACCCAGATCCCACTCGGCCATTCATTGAGGAGGTAGATGCCTCTGACGTTGCCGTAGGGGCAGTACTTAGCCAACACTCCAATCAAGGAACACTACTCCCCTGCTCTTACTTCTCCAGCAAATTTTCTCAGGCAGAGAAGAACTACGTATTGGGGATAAGGAGTTGTTGGCTATAAAAATGACTTTCGAGGAATGGAGGCAATGGCTGGAGGGGGCGCAACACAGAATTACGGTCTACACAACCATAAAAACTTAGAATACAAGGTGCAATGGTTGAATCCATGCCAAGCCCGCTGGTCGTTATTCTTCAACCGCTTTGATTTTGTATTACTCTATTGCCCGGCAACCAAGAATGCTCGTGCAGACACCCTTTCCAGGTTATACGAGATGGAAGACATGCAAGAAACCCTTAGCTATATTATAGATCCAGCTAAGGTGGTACTTGCCACTACAGATACGGCACCACCAGGGAAGACGGTGGTTCCCCTTCACCTTCATTCTAAAGTACTCTACTGGGCACATGATTCCCTTACTGCTGGCCATCCTGGAAGAGCAGATACCTTGGGACTATTATCTCGCTACTATTGGTGGCCCCATATGAGTCGGGATGTGCATGCCTACGTTGATTCTTGCCCGATGTGTGCACAACAAAAACCATTACCTGGCCAGCCATGGGGCCTCCTCAACCCCTTCCACCGCCTCAAGAACCCTGGACCCATATATCCACTGATTTTGTAGTGGATCTCCCTCCTTCCGGGAATCAGGTAATATGGGTTGTGGTCGACCGATTTTCAAAGATGGCGCACTTTGTCCCATTGCCCAAATTACCATTCACCCCTGAGTTAGCAGGGCTCTTCTCTCTACATGTATTCCGCCTTCATGGTCTTCCACTCCACATAACATCTGACAGACGCCCACAATTTACTATCAAATACTGGGGTGTGCTGTGCAGGAAATTTGGAGTACATTTGGACTTTACCACAGCCTTTCACCCCCAAGGGAATGGGCAGGCTGAATGGATTAACAGAAAATTGAAGATGTTCCTACGTCTATTTGTGAATGACCACCAAGATGACTGGTCCACGCTCTTACCCTGGGCCGAATTTTCGCATAATTCCCACGCGCAATCGGCTACTGGGAATTCTCCATTCCAGGTTGTCTATGGCAAGCAGCCACGGCCTCCCCTTCCTCTACCACTTTCCGTCGCCTCCCCGGTGGCCCACCTTTCAGCACAACAGCTGTATGAGCTATGGGTGGTTACCAACGCTAGACTTCTACATGCTGCTGAAACTACTAAGCGGATGACGGACAAACATCGTCGACCTTCTCCACTGTTTAACATGGGAGACCGAGTTTGGCTCAGTACGCGCCATATACACCTCAGGGTTCCATCCATGAGGCTCGCTCCCAGGTACATTGGACCTTTCTTCATCAGTAAATGCCTGGGACCCATAACCTATCGTTTATGGCTTCCATCCAGTCTTCGAATCCCTAATACCTTCCATGTCTCCTTGCTGAAACCATTGATTTCCTCTTTGTTCCACGCTGCTCCACCGATCTATCAAGTATGGGAGATTCTTGACGTCCATCGTAACCACAGATGGTGGGAATATCTGATTGCGTGGGAAGGCTTTGGTCCGGAGGAGAACTCATGGGAACCATCAGCGAACATCTTGGATAAGACTTTACTTCAGCACTTTCATCTAACACATCCTGGTAAACCCGGTCCTTCCAGGAGAGGGCGTAAGATGGGGAGTACTGTTGTGATACCTGGCCGCGGTAGCCCCCGGCCAGGACCCCTACCTTTGGTGGTTCGCCGGAGCAGGGGACCCCCCCCCGACATGGCGGATGGTGCATGGGCCGCGGCGCGACTTCCCCGGCGTCCCTGCAGGCAGCATCGGGGAGAGTGCGGCAGGCTCCGCCCCTTAAAGGGACTGCGGCGCGAAAACCAGGCTGGCCCCAGAAGATGACATCATCAACCAGGGAGATTTAAACCTCTACCTGGGACCTACAAGACGCCTTGCAACTAGGTCCCTGTGGTGTTACCTGCCTTGCGTTTGCTGTTTTCTCTCCTGAATTGACTTCAGACTGGTTTTTGGTTTTCTTCTGTCTGCTGCCTGCCCTGACCTTGTCCTGGACCCCAACTACGCACCTTGCTGCCGGCCCTGGATCTTCTGCCCGGACTCTGACTCTCTTAGCTCCACTTTAGTGCTGCAGGGGAGAGATGAAACTGATGATGAGGAGGGGGAAGAGCAGTCAGTGCAGGCACAGAGTGTGACTGATGCCCCTGGCTTTGCTTCTCAGGGTGCACCCATTACTTCAACTCCAGTGCCAGCATCCACCCCAAAGGCTATAGAGAAGGGATCAAAAAAGCAATCTGTGATCTGGAGCCACTTTAAAGTGGCGAGGAGCCATGTTTTGCTCAGTATAATTACTGTGCAAGGACTATTAGCAGAGGCAAGCAAATGGGACATCTAACTAATCTTGGCATGATGCATCCTATGCATAAACATCACCCAACAGTACTGCCATCTGGGGATGGTGGCAGTACCAGTCAGGGGACCCCTTTTTCCAGGCAGCGTAAAGTGGTTGAAAAGGAGCAGAGTCATCCCATGCCCTCAGCCCCTTTTAGCAGTCAGGTGGCAGGCCAGCAGCCCCCTGCCATGTGTCAGAAATGACAACCCGATATTAATCTAAAAAAATAAGCCCTTGAACGTCAACGTATTCCAGGAACCTCACACGCTGTAAACACACATCGAAAAAAAAGGGGGTGTCACTGGTCTCAAATAATATACACTCAGAATAACCATGTATGCAATGCTTGTTATATTTATTGTAGGACCTACGACTTAATGAGTTTGACAGACGTACAAGCTCATTCTCCATGTAGAAGGTCCATTTACTTTATTTTAATCACCGAATTCTTATAATTTTGTTTCAGTTTTTTTTAAACTCCACCGAGTAATTTAGAATAAAATTCTATGTCAAATGAATTGAAACTGCGGCACAAAATTCTAAATAAGTCATATGTCTCTAGAGCAAATGCTCAAAAAGATGGTCTGACCTCTGTCCACTTAAAAAAGAGTCCCAGAAACACAGCATATGGACGCATCAAATCGCCTAATAATTAAGGAAAATACTCATCTGTGTCTTTGAAGGCAAAAAGGTCCATTACAAATCAAGTCCCGACACGAACGTATTTCGGACCATGACAGGTCCTGCTTCAAGGGCAAACGACTCTTGAAAGTAGCTCTTCATAACCCGACACAAACTTTAATACAGCTTCATTTTTTCTTCAAAAGCAATGCTTTAATGGTTGAACAAGCTGTTGTACGGCGCGTTGCTTTTGAAGAAAAAATGAAGCCGTATTAAAGTTGGTGTCGGGTTATGAAGAGCTACTTTCAAGAGTTGTTTGCCCTTGAAGCAGCACCTGTCATGGTCCGAAACACGTTCGTGTCGGGACTTGGTTTGAAATGGACCTTTTTGCCTTCAAAGACACAGATGAGTATTTTCCTTAATTATTTGGCGATTTGATGCATCCATATGATGTGTTTATGGGACTCTTTTTTAAGTGGACAGAGGTCAGACCATCTTTTTGAGCATTTGCTCTAGAGACATATAGAAACATAGAAATGACGGCAGAAGAAGACCAAACGGCCCATCCAGTCTGCCCAGCAAGCTACGCACTTTATCCATTTTTTTTCCCTTTTTCTCTCTCTGACCTGTTACTGTTGGCTTCCAGTACCCTCCAGCCCTAATTCCCCTCCACCCCACCACCAATGCAGAGAGCAGCGCCGTATCTGCATCCAAGTGAACATACAGCTCAATTAGGGATAGCAACCGCTGTAACAAGCAGGCCACACCCCTGCCCCATACTCTTACCCACCCCTGTTTTTTTTTGTTTATTTCTTTGTTTTTTTTGTTGTTTTTTTTTTTTTGGAGATGGCAGCCCTCCATCCTTCTGCTCCGTGAAGGTGGAACACCAACCACTGGCATCCTGCTCCGTGAATGCCTCTGTGGTTACTGCCGCTCCGTGCAGTGTTTTGCTGCCTCCTCTTTATTCACGCCCTCTAGACTTGATGGATCCACAGTGTTTATCCCTCGCCCCTTTGAAGTCCTTCACAGTTTTAGACTTCACCACTTCCTCCGGAAGGGCATTCCAGGCATCCACCACCCTTTCCGTGAAAAAATACTTCCTGACATTGGTTCTTAGTCTTCCTCCCTGGAGCCTCAGCTCGTGACCTCTGGTTCTGCTGATTTTTTTCTGATGGAAACGTTTTGTCGTTGTCTTTGGATCATTAAAGTTTTTCAAGTATCTGAAAGTCTGAATCATATCACCCCTGCTCCTCCTTTCCTCCAGGGAGTACATATTTAGATTCTTCAATCTCTCCTCGTATGTCATCCGATGAAGACCCTCCACCTTCCTGGTCGCCCTTCTCTGTACCGCTTCCATCTTGTCTTTGTCTCTTTGTAGATACGGTCTCCAGAACTGAACACAGTACTCCAGGTGAGGCCTCACCAAGGACCTGTACAAGGGGATAATCACTTCCCTTTTCTTACTCGATATTCCTCTCTCTATGCAGCCCAGCATTCTTCTGGCTTTTGCTATCGCCTTGTCGCATTGTTTCTCAGACTTCATATCATTAGACACTATCACCCCAAGGTCTCTTTCCTGCTCCGTGCACATCAGCCTTCCCCCCCCCCCCCCCCATTGAATACAGTTCACTCGGATTTCCACTCCCCATATGCATGACTTTGCACTTCTTGGCATTGAATCTCAGCTGCCATATCTTCGACCACTCTTCCAGTTTCCTTAAATCCCATCTCATTCTCTCCACTTCCGGCGTATCCACTCTGTTGCAGATCTTAGTGTCATCCACAAAAAGACAAACTTCACCTTCTATCCCTTCCGCAATGTCGCTCACAAAGATATTGAACAGGACCGGTCCCAACACCGATCCTTGCGGTACACCACTTAAAACCGCTCTCTCTTCAGAGAAAGTTCCATTTACCATCACACATTGTCTTCTGTCCGTCAACCAGTTTGCAATCCAGGTCACCACCTCGGCACTCACTCCTAAGCTTCTCGTTTTATTCACCAGTCTCCTGTGTGTAACCGTATGAAAAGCTTTGCTGAAATCCAAGTAGATGACATCGAGCGCTCTTCCTTGATCCAATTCCTTGGTTACCCAGTCAAAAAAGTCAATCAGATTTGTCTGACAGGATCTTCCCCTGGTGAATCCATGCTGCCTCTGGTCCATCAATTCTCCGGACTGTAGATAGTTCACTATTCTCTCTTTCAACAGTGACTCCATTACTTTTCCCACCACCGAAGTAAGGCTAACCGGTCTGTAGTTACCAGCCTCCTCTCTGTTTCCACTCTTGTGAAGCGGGACCACCTCTTCTCCAATCACTCGGCACCACTCCCGTTTCTAGGGATCTATTGAACAGGTCACACAGCGGACCCGCCAGCACATCTCTGAGCTCCCTCAGTATCCTTGGATGAATCCCATCAGGCCCCATGGCTTTGTCCACTTTCAGATTCTTTAGCTCTTCCCATACATTTTCTACTGTAAACGGATTTTCATCTATTCCACTTCCCTCCAGTTTCTTGTTGTGTAGAGATGGTCCTTCTCCAGGGTCTTCTTTAGTGAACACAGAGCTGAAGTATTCGTTTAATATTTCTGCCATTTCTTCATCTCTCTCCACACATTGATCATTTCCACCTTTCAATTTCACTATACCACTTTGGACTTTTCTCTTTTCGCTGATGTATCTGAAAAATGTTTTGTCACCATTTTTTATCTCCTTGGCAATCCTCTCTTCTGCTTGACTTTTTGCCAACTTGATTAATTTCTTTGTCTCCCTCAGTTGAATCAAATATTCTTCTTTGTGCTCCTCCCTTTGGGATCTTTTATATTTCTTGAATGCTGTTCTTTTAGCTTTAATTTTGTCAGCCACCTCCTTTGAGAACCAGATAGGTTTCAATTTTCTTTTGCTTTTCTTTTCATTTCTAACATGTAGAGTAGTTGCCTTGGTGATTGCTCCTTTTAGATTAGTCCACTTCTGATCCACAACTCTCTCGTTCTCCCATCCTTTTAGTTCTTCCTCTAGGTACTTCCCCATTTCCTCAAAGTCCGTGTTTTTGAACTGTAAAACTCGGGTTTTTGTAGTTCTTTTCCATATTCATTTAGTGATATTAAACCATATCGTTTGATGATCACTGGTGCTGAGGTGGGTGCCCATCTGGACATCAGAGACATTATCTCCATTAGTGAGCACTAAGTCGAGTATAGTTCCTTCTCTCGTGGGTTCCAATACCATTTGTTTGAACAAAGTTACTTGCATGGCATCCACTATCGCTCTGCTATTTTTAGATTCTGCAGATGGGATTTTCCAGTCTACATCTGGCATATTAAAGTCCTCAACGATCACCACTTCTCCTTTCTTACCTATCTTATGGATGTCTTCAACCAAATCTCTGTCCAGCTCTTCCTTTTGGTTTGGAGGCCTGTAAACCACTCCAATATAAATGGACGCTCCGTCATCTTTTTTTAGGTCGACCCATAGTGCTTCTTCCTTGCCCCAACTTCCTTGCAGCTCAGATGCTTGGATATTGTTTCTGACATAAAGAGCCACACCTCCCCCTTTTCTATCCACTCAGTCCTTTCTTAACAAGTTATAGCCTGGTATTGCTGTATCCCAATCATGAGATTCTCTGAACCATGTCTTTGTGATAGCAACAATGTCCAATTCTGCCTCCGTCATTAAGGCCTGCAGATCTGGGATTTTATTTCCCAAACTATGAGCATTTGTGGTCATAGCTTTCCAGGTACTCTCTTTAAGGTTATTGCTTTTCCTGGACTCCTTATGAGACTTTAGTTGAGATTTGTTATTCACTTCACTCTTTCCTTTTGCAGTTGTGCCACTGATGACAGAGTTATCCATCTCAATTAGCTTTTTCTTTTGGTTATAGATCTTGAAATACTGCATGCATTGGGTTTTTTTTCTCTTTTCTGGTAACACTTCAATGTTTTTCCCAAGAACTTCTTCAGTTATTAATATAGGGAAGGCTTTTTGTTCTTGTTGCACTTGATACAGTGTGTGTCTCCTCATCACAGGTCTAATTCTACCAGAGCCCACTGTAATCCTGGTTTTTAATGGATTCCTTAATGACCTGTTTGAGTGGGGGGGGGGAGGGGTATACTTGTTGGCTGCCCATCTGTCAAGATTGGGTGACTGTGGGTCACATGTGTTATCCTACCTGAGCCTAATGAATCTCTTTTTCTTGACTCCTGGTTTTTCTGTGGTATTGGGGAATTATTTTCTGAGTAATGCAATGTGGGAGTAATTCTTGTAATTGAAGATAATTGAGCTTTAACCTCAGTCAGCATCTTTTTCAAGGAAGAGAAATGTGCACAAATTGGGCAAGCTCTAAGTTTCCAGATGCTTTCCCTGAGAATAAAGGTTCCGCAGCAGTTACATTGGATAGTCCTCATTTTGGTACATTTTTTTATTGGTATTTCCTTTACTGTTAACAATTTACTAATTTATCTTGCTGCTAATGTTAAGTTAGGCAGTCTTTATTAGAAAACAAACCCCAGGGGTGGGTGGGTAGAGGGGTAGGGTGGGATGGAGTCAAACAGTTTAACCTGGGACAAGCTGGGTAAAGCAGGGCACTTCCTGGAACTTTAATAGTCCTTTATCTATTAAATGATCCCTCAGCACTTATGTGCCAATATTAAACAGATTATTAAAGACAGCTCTACAATAAGATAAATGCAGGTATACTGAATCTTAAAGCAAACAAATTAGCAAAGAACCAGACCAATAATAATATGACATTTAGAATTTTGTGCTGCAGTTTCAATTCATTTGACATAGAATTTTATTCTAAATTACTCGGTGGAGTTTAAAAAAAACTAAAACAAAATTATAAGAATTCGGTGATTAAAATAAAGTAAATGGACCTTCTACATGGAGAATGAGCTTGTACGTCTGTCAAACTCATTAAGTCGTCGGTCCTACAAATATATATAAAAAGCATTGCATACATGGTTATTCTGAGTGTATATTATTTGAGACCAGTGACACCCTCTTTTTTTCAATGTGTGTTTACAGAAATGACAACCCACCATGGAGGAAATAGGGTGGTGTTCGGTAACGCTATCTCGGGGAAGGAGGCAGGCAGCCTCAAAAGTTGTAACCAGGAGCATTGGGGAAATGATTGCCCTTGATGATCAGCCCTTGCAGGTAGTGGAGAATGTGAGTTTCAAGCATTTGCTGAAGGTCTTAGTTCCAAATTACAAAGTCCCCTCCAGAACCACATTTAGCAGAAAGGTCATCCCCAGCCTGTACAAGCACTGTGTCACAGTCACATGCAAGCGCTGCTAGCTAAGGCAGAGGGGAGTGTGCATTTCACCTGCGATATCTGGACTGCCATGAATGCTGCACACATTTATCTCTCCCTGACAGCACACTGGTGGGACCTGGCTGAGGCAGGGGCAGGCAGCAGCTCTATTACTGAACAAGTAACATGGTGGATGTGGGCTTTACTGCACACGCACCTGACGGACGAGGCCCATACCACAACCAATATTCTAGCATGCATCAGACAGATGCTGGCGGGCTGGCAGCTACACCAGTGACTCAGAAACCAACCACTAATTTCCCAGTCATCAGATTAATATATTGATGCTACAAATTGACCATCATAATAGGCATCATTGTGTATTGCTATACAGCTTTTTTTATCACTCTGCCTTACGTTTAATCATTGGTCAGTCCCAAACATTTTTTTTAAATTATTTTTATGTGCTCCGTGAATACTTCATCCGTGAAATTAAAATTATCATCAATTTTCCTTTTCATAACAGTTCATGAATTCAATATAACTTATCTGAAAACTTGTCCATATCTTATTTCACATGAAGCTGTCAGCAACTTAATATTTCCATGCCTGATTTTATCATGCTGTTAGCCAGTTGCGGTCTCTCTGCCCGACACGGTACTGTGTTTCGGACCCTATGAACGTCCTTTATCAAGGGCTCCTTTATAACAACGGCATGGCGTATCTTGGCATTTTTTGCACAATTCACGGAGCACATAAAAATAATTTAAAAAAATGTTTGGGACTGACCGATGATTAAACGTAAGGCAGAGTGATAAAAAAGCTGTATAGCAATACACAATGATGCCTATTATGATGGTCAATTTGTTGTGTCAATATAGTAATCTGATGACTGGGAAATTAGTGGTTGGTTTCTGAGTATTTTGTTGACTCACAATTTCCATACGTATAGCCGTGCTGCGCTTTTTTGAATTATTAGCTACACCAGTGTGACAGGAATCTTAGGCAGGGTTCTTTGTCACAGACAATGATGCAAACATGGTAAAGGCAATAGCCGATAGGCGCTTTCAGAGCATCCGATGTTTTGCATACACTCTGCACCTGGTAGTGAAGTCAGCTCTGGGGTTGGAGTCCAATCACCAAGAGAATGAATACCTGCATACGTTAATACACAAGTGCAGGAGCATAGCAGCGCACTTCCACAGAAGTGTGAAGGCGGGGTAGGTTCTCCGTGAAAAGCAGACTGATTTCAGGATGCCTCATAAGCGTCTCATTCAAGACATTGCCACCCGGTGGAATTCCACCTATATGATGCTGCAGAGGCTAGTAAAACAGCAGACATTCCTTCATGACCTTTCTGAGGAAATGGAGATAGGTGTGCAGAGTCCCCTAGGGCATCATGATTGGTTAGTCATGATTCAGCTGGTAAAAATCCTGCAGCCCTTCAAGGATGCCATGGAGGAGCTGAGTTCCAGAAGAGCCACCTTGGCTGACATCATCCCTATAGTTTATTTTCTGGAGGAAAATTTGGAGGGCTTTAAACAGGAAGAGGGAATGACAGTTGAGGTGCTGCATTGTCTGGACCTTTTGCAGAAGCAGGTGCAAGAGAGATTAAGACCTTTAACAAAAGACCACAGATACATGCTCGCCACAGTCTGTGATCCCCATGTAAAAGGGAAACTCGCCATACAGTCCGATTGTCTCACATTTGTGAAGGACATGCTGTTAGTAAACGTCTGTGAACAGGGGCGCCTGTTATAATTAGTGAGGTTTGGGTGGACCCTTGGACACTGTGGCAGCTGACCACGCCCACAGGGTGCAGTCCCGTGAGGGGCCACAGGTCAGGCTCAGCTGAGGACACACAAACACAGAGATAGATCTTTTATTAAACAATGTTGTGTAGCCAACAGAGGTGGCAGTGATGAGTATTTGAAGTAGCCCGGCTGGGCTAGTATCCCTCAGGCGCTGGAACAGCGACTCCTCCGCTAGCAGTGCTGTAATGGAAAGAACTGAGAATAATGAGTACAGTGGAATATGAACAAGCCCCAGTATGGAGAACCCCAGGATAGGAAGAGCAGGCCCTCGAGGAGCGAGTATCTGATCCCTGAGAGCTGAGAGGCTTGAAGGTAATGTACTCACACAGCGGTTTCACCTAGGAGATGGCACCAGGGCTGAAACGGAGGCAGGCCCTCGAGGAGTGAGTACCTGATTCCAGGGAAAGCTCTGAGGTGGAGATGGTAGTGTTCACTGGTGTTGAAGATAGCGAATCCTTCCAGGCAGAAGAGAAGGTAGGAGCAGGTAGCGAGTCAGGGAACATGGGCCCTTGAGGAGCGAGTACCGGTTTACTGATAGCGACCTGAAAAGAAGTGAGGCCCCCGAGGAGCGGGTACCCAATTAGCGTTAAGAGTGCAATGAAGATTGTAGGCAGAGTAGTTGGGAACGGAGAGCGAATCCCAACTGTAGCCTTTGCTAACCTTTGCTAACTCAAAGGCTAGCAAACAGTGTAGGCTTTAAATATCTGGGCAGCATGATGTCATCACAGGGGACGCCCCTGAGGTTCGTGCCAAGTAGGAAATAAGAGTGAGGGCCACATGGCGCGCGCCCTAAGGTACAGACGGAGCATGGCGGGAAGCAGCACCCAAGCCGGTCCGGGGACGCCGGAGAAGACAGCAGGGAGATGCCGCGGCAGCCAGGCATCCATTAACAGCAAGAGGAGGAGCAAAAGGAGAGAGGTAGGAGGAGTGCAGCCATCGGTAAGGGACAGTTGCAACAGCACCATAGGCATAGACAGATTAGGCATAAAGCAGAAGAGGAAACAGCGGGCACTTCAGAAAGTAGTGCAAGCCCAAGCAGGAGCAGTCAATGACACAAGTACTTCCTCCTCCACTTCAGTACGCCAAAGCCATGTTGCCCCTAAAAAATCATCTGTTCTGGAACGGGCTAGAGTGAAAGCAGCTGGCAAGAGGGACTCTCAGCCCACCCAAGCAAAGGAGATACCAGCACAAATGTCAGTGACACGGTATCTCACAGAGCCCATAGAGGACATGCAGACAGATCCGCTGGCATATTGAGCACACAAGTCTACTATCTGGCCACACCTAGCCAAAGTGGCTCAGTGATATCTGTCATGTCCACCAACCAGTGTGCCCAGTGAATGTGTATTTTCAATGACAGGGGATATCATGAGCCCTCATCGCTCAAGACTGGCACCAGAGTTGATGGAAATGCTAGTGTTTTTGAAAATAAACCTGCCTTTGCTTGGGTTTCCAGATTTTCCCTGTGAATGGCAAGATGAATAAAAGCAATTTAAAGCCTTGCAGCAGCTCCAACTGCCTCATATGCTCCAGATAATATCAGCACATGTACATGACCTCAACCACTGTGCCTGTCTGTCCAGCCCTTACATCACTACAAGGGCCTGACCTCAACTGATGTGCCTGCCTGTCCAGCCCTTACGTCACAACAAGGTCCTGACCCCAAATGCTGTGCCTGTCTGTTCACTGGCCAGCCCTTACTTCACTACAAGGGCCTGACCCCAAACACTGTGCCTGTCTGTCCAGCCCTAACGTCACTACAAGGGCATGACCCCAAAAGTTGTGCCTGTCTGTCCAGCCCTTATGTCACTACAAGGGCCTGACCTCAACTGATATGCCTGCCTGTCCAGCCCTTACATCACGACAAGGTCCTGACCAAAAACGCTGTGCCTGTCTGTCCACTGTCCAGCCCTTATGTCACTACAAGGGCATGACCCAAAAAGCTGTGCCTGTCCAGCCCTTACGTCACTACAAGGGCCTGACCTCAACTGATGTGCCTGCCCATCCAGCCCTTACATCACTACAAGGGCCTGACTCCAAACGCTGTGCCTATCCATCCAGCCCTTAAGTTACTACAAGTGCCTGACCTCAAACACTGTGCCTGACTGTCCACTGTCCAGCCCTTACATCACTACAAGAGCCTGACCTCAACTGATGTGCCTGCCCGTCCAGCCCTTACGTCACTACAAAGGCCTGACCCCAAACGCTGTGCCTGTCTGAGTTTAATTCTAGTATCTCTAATTTCAGTTTCATGTATCTATGCATCACATCTTTCCAGAAAATTCTTTTTCCTGTTTTGCAACATTTGGAATGTAAGAACATAAAAAGCTGACTTAAGATGTTTGGAGCTTGCATATTTCATATGCTCAATAGTTTTCATGACCTTCATAATATGGGCCATTTTCCCTAAATCTTTCTTAGGTGACAGCATTAATGTTTCTAGTACTATAGAAAACTGGTGGTAGTTTTACTCTAGGTTATCCTCTGTGTTCCCATAGTTTACAGAGGCACTGTGTAGTAGGGATGTGAATCGTTTTTGAACAATTAAAATTATCGTCCGATAATTTTAAAATCGTTCTAAACCGTTAGAGTACACGATACAATACAAATGCCCACGATTTATCGTCAGGAGCATTTATATTGCATCGTTAAATAGGGCACGAGAATTATTTGGGGGAGGGCAGGAAAACCGGCACACCAAAACAACCCCTAAACCCACCCTGACCTTTTAAAAGAAATTCCTTACCCTCCCCCACCCTCCCGAACCCCCCCAAAAACCTTTTACATGTACCTGGTGGTCTAGCGGGGGGTCCGGGAGCCATCCATTCAATCGTGCAGTGAGGGTGCTGCGCTGGAGGTTTCATAATGGCGCCGATCTTCTTTGCCCTTAACTTGTCACAGGGAGCGACCTGCACTCGAATCGTGTTGCCATACGGCCGGCGCTATTTTGAAAATGGCGCCGGCCATATTACCATACGGCAACAAGATTCGAGTGCAGGAGGTCGTTCCCGGACCCCCGCTGGACCCCCAGGGACTTTTGGACAGCTTGGGGGGGCCTCCTGACCCCCACAAGACTTGCCAAAAGTCCAGCGGGGGTCCGGAAATGACCTCCTGCATTCAAATCGTGTTGCCATACGGCAATATGGCCATATGGCCGGCGCCATTTTGAAAATGGCGCCGGCCGTACGGCAACACGATTCGAGTGCAGGAGGTCATTCCCGGACCCCCGCTGGACTTTTGGCAAGTCTTGTGGGGGTCAGGAGGCCCCCCCAAGCTGGCCAAAAGTCCCTGGGGGTCCAGCGGGGGTCCGGGAGCGATCTCCTACGCTCGCGACGTCTGGGGACAGGAACCAAAATGGCGCCGGCGCTACCTTTGACCTGTCATCAGGGCAAAGGTAGCGCCGGCGCCATTTCTATCAAATGCACCCGTGGCCTGAGAGTGGAACATCACACTGGGACCCACCCACTGGACCCCAGGTAATTTAAGACATTTTGGGGGGGTTCAGGAGGGTGGGGGATTTATTTTAAAGGGTCGGGGTGGGTTTTAGGGTTTTTTTAGTGTGCCCGAGAGTGGAAGATCACACCGGGACCCCCCCCCCCCCACTGGACCCCAGGCAATTTAAGACATTTTGGTGGGGTTCAGGAGGGTGGGGGATTTATTGTAAAGTGTCAGGGTGGGTTTTAGGGTTGTTTTAGTGTGCCGGTTTTCCCGCCCTCCCCCGATTTACGATTTACACGATATTTAACAAAACAAAACTGCGACGATCCGATTCCCTCCCCCCCCCCCCCAGCCAAAATCGATCGTTAAGACGATCGATCACACGATTCACATCTCTACTGTGTAGGTTACAAAGTCAACATAGGTTGATATTGTAGATTTGGACTTGAGTAGCAGTTTTCTTATTTTTGAGAGCTCTTCAAGTTCCTTTGTCATCAGCTGAAGTGCATTAGTACAGTTAATAGATTCTGGGCATTCACAAATAATCTCCAGCTCAGTTCTTGCTTCACAAATGGCAGCTTCTATTGTTCTAAAAGCATCCTCTGTTGAATTAGTTTTACAAATGAAAAAGATGCCATTTTCTTCTGGCAGTGAACCAGTTCAGGAAGAAGTGACAGATCAAACCACAAGTTGCCCGCGCAAAGGAAAGGGAACTCTCCCCGGGTGTCACCTATCTCTTACGCTTTTATAGACCGTCGTTTAAGAGTTAACCACCACAGCAATTTACAGTAAGGCACCCAATAAATTACAATATAAAAGTTAAAAGTGCCATCTGCTACATTCACCAGATTTTAAAAGACCAGCAAGAGCTCACTTGATGCCAACGGAACCCCAACACTCTAGGGGCGAACCCATTCCAGGGAGCCCTTTCTTGCACAAAGGAAAAGGAGCTCTGGGGCTCTTGTTTGAATATTTGCTACTACCACCAAGATCTAGGGGTGTGCATTCGTTTTGAACGCATATGTAAAACGCAACTTATATTTTTAAAAGAGAAAAAAAAGGTTTGATGCGCAACGCATCGCGACTTCCAACTTATTCAACATAGCTATGTTGAATACGTTGAACCTAAATAAACACTTAAACCCCCCACCCTCCTTAATCCCCCCCCCCAAGACTTACCAAAACTCCCTGGTGGTCCAGCGGGGAGTCAGGAAGCCATCCCTGCACTCCTTTGCGATTTCCTCATGGCGCCGATAGCCTGTGTCACAGGGGCTGCCGGTGTCATTGGTCAGCCCCGGTCACATGATCACCGGCGCCATCTTGTGCTCATACCACGTGACAGGTAGGTCATGTGGCAGGAGGTCGCTCCGGGACCCCCGTTGCACCGAACAGGAACTTTTGGCCAGCTTGGGGGGCCTCCTGACCCCCCCAAGCTGGCCAAAAGTTCCGGTTGGGTCCAGCGGGGGTCCCGGAGCGACCTCCTGCCACATGACCTACCTGTCACGTGGTAGGAGCACAAGATGGCGCCGGTGACCATGTGACAGGGGCTGTCCAATAGCATGGGCAGCCCCTGGGACACAGGCTATCGGCGCCGTGAGGAAATTGCAAAGGAGTGCAGGGATGGCTTCCTGACTCCCCGCTGGACCACCAGGGAGTTTTGGTAAGTCTTGGGGGGGGATTAAGGAGGGTGGGGGGGTTTAAATTTTTATTTAGGGAACCGGGAAAAGTATGGACAGATCCTCAACTTATGGAATTCTCCATAAGTCCATATTGAACGAAATCGACATCCCACGAAAACTTATCAACGATTCAACGAAAACTTTTTGTCTGCACATCCCTACCAAGATCTGCACCCGCAGCAGCTCCACCCCACCCAGGCATAGTTCATCATGTTTCAGGTCCTCGCACACGTGTTAGACTCCTTGGTCTGTGTTTCAAGAGGGGTCAGGTGGACAGTACTCCCAGGTTGACAGTCACGCCGCAAGCAGGGTGCCCCGTCCCCCTTTCACCCCCATTCCCTCTTCTTGGGTTCTATCTGAGAAGCTTGTTTGCTGTTTGAGCTCTCTCAGAGTGTCTCAAATCTTTATTCAATTGCTATTGCTAGTTTGCTATAATTAGTTTTCTATTGCTAAAATGATATTTGTTCTTTTTTGCAGCTGTTCCTGCCAGGCAGCCAGGCTTTTTTTTAATGCACTTTCTTTTATTGAGCTACTTGTTGTCTATCAGTCTTGTGCTGGTATTTAGCCTTAGATGGAGTTTACCATCCACTTTCAGCTGCATTCACAAACAACCCAACTCCGAGAAGACCTGGTCCCGGCACGCCGGGGCCACTACTACCAGCCTAACACCATCCGCGGGCTGAGCCTCATCTTGTCTTGCCTCCTTGTCTTTCCCCTATCAACACCACAGCGACCTGATTACCTCAGCTCTGCCAGCCTGTCTTGCCCCTATCAACGTTCTGCCACTCTGCTTGCTGCCATACACCAGACGACTCACTCTACTCCTTGTGGTGTTCTTGCCACTATCATGGTTCCTCAGTGTGTTGGTGCTAGTCTTTCTGCTGCTTTGTCTCTTTATCGGCGCCTTGTGGTATTTTCTGACACTCTTTCTGCTTGCTATGTTCCCCCTTCATTGTGCTGTAGGATGTTGATGCCACTTGTCTTGCTACTTTGCCTGTCGTGCTGCCTTCGAGGTTTCATGCAACTGTTATCGGTGCTCTCTTTTGAAGCTGTGGTGTGTTTTTTACACTCTTGCTGCTGCTTTGCACCTCTGTTAAAGCACTCTTGTCACCCCTGGTACCCCTTTGCCCCTTTACAGTGCCTTAGGCTATTCATGCCACTTTGGTGCCACTTTGCCACAGTCTAAGTACCTTGGAGCACTTTTCTCATTCTTATGATTGCTCCCCATAAGTTTCATCAGAATTGAAAAGAAAACCCCAATTCTGCAGCCAAAAATAGGCTGCAAGTACTTCCCCCATTGAATTTAATGGCAAACGAAAAACGAATGAAACTAATAAACAAATTGGGTTTTTCCCTTTTGAAACTAATGAAATGAATTTGGGTCCCTGCAAAACATAAAACAAAATGAACCAAATTGTTTCCTTCTGCACATCCCTATTATTTACCTCTCTGATGACAAAGGTATAAATCTCTTTTTCTTCAAAGCAGACTTTGAGCTGGCACATGGGCTAACTTGTGTAAAACTTAATTCCTCTCTTAATTTTACCAGTCTCTCTTTTTCAGACATTCCACTAATTCGATTAAAGCTGTGAAAAACAACCCATGGCACAGCAAGTTTTTAATTAAATCTATACTACTCTCTCTCTCTCACTCTCTTCATTGGTTGAGATTTAACAAACCTTACTTATATCATATACACACTCTCTCTTAAATGTCAATTGTCTTCCTCATTTTTTTTTTTTTTTAATATTTTTATGCTTTTTTTAAGGCCTTATTGCTGAACTAGGAAATAGCACTCCTGCTTTGAAGAAATCTTATGGTTTCTTTTCTCAGTAGTAAATTGTTACACTGCTTTTCTGATTTTTGAGATCATAAGAACATAAGAATATGCCATACTGGGTCAGACCAAGGGTCCATCAAGCCCAGCATCCCGCCTCCACCAGTGGCCCATCCAGGCCACAAGAACCTGGCAAGCACCCAAAAACTAATTAGGGATGTGAATCGTGTCCTCGATCGTCTTAACGATCGATTTCGGCTGGGAGGGGGAGGGAATCGTATTGTTGCCGTTTGGGGGGGTAAAATATCGTGAAAAATCGTTAAAAATCGTTAAAAATCGAAAAATCGAAAAATCGAAAAACCGGCACATTAAAACCCCCTAAAACCCACCCCCGACCCTTTAAATTAAATCCCCCACCCTCCCGAACCCCCCCCCAAATAACTTAAATAACCTGCGGGTCCAGCGGCGGTCCGGAACGGCAGCGGTCCGGAACGGGCTCCTGCTCCTGAATCTTGTCGTCTTCAGCCGGCGCCATTTTCCAAAATGGCGCCGAAAAATGGCGGCGGCCATAGACGAAAAAGATTGGACGGCAGGAGGTCCTTCCGGACCCCCGCTGAACGACCTCCTGCAGTCGATCTCCTGCCGGCGCCATTTTCCGTACGAAAACGATTCGCGGCAGGAAATCGCTCCCTGACCCCCGCTGGACCTCCAGGAACTTTTGGCCAGCTTGTGGGGGGCCTCCTGACCCCCACGAGACTTGCCAAAAGTCCAGCGGGGGTCCGGAAGGACCTCCTGCCGTCCAATCTTTTTCGTCTATGGCCGCCGCCATTTTTCGGCGCCATTTTGGAAAATGGCGCCGGCTGAAGACGACAAGATTCAGGAGCAGGAGCCCGTTCCGGACCGCTGCCGTTCCGGACCGCCGCTGGACCCGCAGGTTATTTAAGTTATTGGGGGGGGGGGTTCGGGAGGGTGGGGGATTTAATTTAAAGGGTCGGGGGTGGGTTTTAGGGGGTTTTAGTGTGCCGGCTCACGATTCTAACGATTTATAACGATAAATCGTTAGAATCTGTATTGTATTGTGTTCCATAACGGTTTAAGACGATATTAAAATTATCGGACGATAATTTTAATCGTCCTAAAACGATTCACATCCCTAAAGTCTATTATTCCATGTTACCGTTGCTAGCGGTGGTTATTATATGTCAACTTAATTAATAGCAGGTAATGGACTTCTCATCCAAGAACTTATCCAATCCTTTTTTAAACACAGCTATACTAACTGCACTAACCACATCCTCTGGCAACAAATTCCAGAGTTTAATTGTGCGTTGAGTGAAAAAGAACTTTCTCCGATTAGTTTTAAATGTGCCCCATTCTAACTTCATGGAGTGCCCCCTAGTCTTTCTACTATCCGAAAGAGTAAATAACCGATTCACATATACCCGTTCCAGACCTCTCATGATTTTAAACACCTCTATCATATCCCCCCTCAGTCGTCTCTTCTCCAAGCTGAAAAGTCCTAACCTCTTTAGTCTTTCCTCATAGGGGAGTTGTTCCAGTCCCCTTATCATTTTGGTTGCCCTTCTCTGTACCTTCTCCATCGCATTTATATCTTTTTTGAGATGTGGCGACCAGAATTGTACACAATATTCAAGGTGCGGTCTCACCATGGAGCGATACAGAGGTATTATGACATTTTCCGTTTTATTCACCATTCCCTTTCTAATAATTCCGAACATTCTGTTTGCTTTTTTGACTGCCACAGCACACTGAACCGACGATTTCAATGTGTTATCCACTATGACGCCTAGATCTCTTTCTTCGGTAGTAGCAACTAATATGGAACCTAACATTGTGTAACTATAGCATGGGTTATTTTCTCTATATGCATCACCTTGTACTTGTCCACATTAAATTTCATCTGCCATTTTGATGCCCAATTTTCCAGCCTCACAAGGTCTTCCTGCAATTTATCACAATCTGCTTGTGATTTAACTACTCTGAACAATTTTGTGTCATCTGCAATTTTGATTATCTCACTCGTCGTATTTCTTTCCAGATCATTTATAAATATATTGAAAAGTAAGGGTCCCAATACAGATCCCTGAGGCACTCCACTGTCCACTACCTTCCACTGAGAAAATTGTCCATTTAATCCTACTCTCTGTTTCCTGTCTTTTAGCCAGTTTTCAATCCATGAAAGGACATTGCCACCTATCCCATGACTTTTTACTTTTCCTAGAAGCCTCTCATGAGGAACCTTTTCGAACGCCTTCTGAAAATCCAAGTATACTATATCTACCGGTTCACCTTTATCCACATGTTTATTAACTCCTTCAAAAAAGTGAAGCAGATTTGTGAGGCAAGACTTGCCCTGGGTAAAGCCATGCTGACTTTGTTCCATTAAACCATGTCTTTCTATATGTTCTGTGATTTTGATGTTTAGAACACTTTCCACTATTTTTCCTGGCACTGAAGTCAGGCTAACCGGTCTGTAGTTTCCCGGATCGCCCCTGGAACCCTTTTTAAATATTGGGGTTACATTTGCTATCCTCCAGTCTTCAGGTACAATGGATGATTTTAATGATAAGTTACAAATTTTTACTAATAGGTCTGAAATTTCATTTTTTAGTTCCTTCAGAACTCTGAGGTGTATACCATCCGGTCCGGGTGATTTACTACTTTTCAGTTTGTCAATCAGGCATACCACATCTTCTAGGTTCACCGTGATTTGATTCAGTCCATCTGAATCATTACCCATGAAAACCTTCTCCATTATGGGTACCTCCCCAACATCCTCTTCAGTAAACACCGAAGCATAGAAATCATTTAATCTTTCCGCGATGGCCTTATCTTCTCTAAGTGCCCCTTTAACCCCTCGATCATCTAACGGTTCAACTGACTCCCTCACAGGCTTTCTGCTTCGGATATATTTAAAAACGTTTTTACTGTGAGTTTCTGCCTCTACAGCCAACTTCTTTTCAAATTCTCTCTTAGCCTGTCTTATTAATGTCTTACATTTAACTTGCCAATGTTTATGCTTTATCCTATTTTCTTCTGTTGGATCCTTCTTCCAATTTTTGAATGAAGATCTTTTGGCTAAAATAGCTTCTTTCACCTCCCCTTTTAACCATGCCGGTAATTGTTTTGCCTTCTTTCCACCTTTCTTAATGTGTGGAATACATCTGGACTGTGCTTCTAGAATGGTATTTTTTAACAATGACCACGCCTCTTAGACATTTTTTACTTTTGTAGCTGCTCCTTTCAGTTTTTTTCTAACAATTTTTCTCATTTTATCAAAGTTTCCCTTTTGAAAGTTTAGCACGAGAGCCTTGGATTTGCACACTGTTCCTCTTCCAGTCATTTAATCACATTTTATCATATTATGATCACTATTGCCAAGCGGCCCCACCACCGTAACCTCTCTCACCAAATCCTGTGCTCCATTGAGAATTAGATCTAAAATTGCTCCCTCTCTCATCGGTTCCTGAACCAATTGCACCATAAAGCTATCATTTATTCCATCCAGGAACGTTTTCTCTCTAGCGTGACCCGATGATACATTTACCCAGTCAATATTGGGGTAACTGAAGTCTCTCATTATTACCGCACTACCAATTTGGTTAGCTTCCCTAATTTCTCTGAGCATTTCACTGTCCATCTCACCATCTTGACCAGGTGGACGGTAATATACCCCTATCACTATAGTCTTCCCCGACACACAAGGGATTTCTACCCATAAATATTCAATTTTGTATTTAGTCTCATGCAGGATGTTTAACCTGTTGGACTCTATGCCATCCCAGACATAAAGCGCCACACCTCCTCCTGAGTGCTCCTCTCTGTCATTGCGATATAATTTGTACCCCGGTATAGGACTGTCCCATTAGTTATCCTCTTTCCACCATGTCTCTGAGATGCCAATTAAGTCTATGTCATCATTTACTGCTATACATTCTAATTCTCCCATCTTACTTCTTAGACTTCTGGCATTAGCATACAAACATTTCAAAGTTTGTTTTTTGTTTGTATTTTCATTCTGCTTTTTAATTGATAGGGATACGTTAGAATTTTTTAGCTCAGGTGAGTTTTTAGTTACAGGCACTTGGACTGCTTTTCTAATTATTGGAACCTCACTGTCATGATGCCCTAATTCTAATGCATCATTAGTATGCTTTAAAGATACCTCTCTCCAAACCATGCGCTGCTGAGCAATTGTCGGCTTTCCCCTTTGTTCTAGATTAAAAGCTGCCCTATCTCCTTTTTAAAGGTTAGTGCCAGCAGTCTGGTTCCACCCTGGTTAAGGTGGAGCCCATCCCTTAGGAAGAGACTCCCCCTTCCCCAAACGGTTCCCCAGTTCCTAACAAAACCGAATCCCTCTTCCTTGCACCATCATCTCATCCACTCATTGAGACTCCGGAGCTCTGCCTGCCTCTGATGACCTGCACGTGGAACAGGGAGCATTTCAGAGAATGCTACCCTGTAGGTTCTGGATTTAAGCTTTCTACCTAAGAGCCTAAATTTGGCTTCCAGAACCTCCCTCCCACATTTTCCTATGTTGTTGGTGCCCACATGTACCACGACAGCCGGCTCCTCCCCAGTCCTGTCTAAAATCCTATCTAGGTGACGCGTGAGGTCCGCCACCTTCGCACCAGGTAGGCATGTTACCAGGCGATCCTCACGCCCACCAGCCACCCAGCTATCTACATTCCTAATAATCGAATCACCAACTATGACGGCTGACCTAACCCTTCCCTCCTGGGCAGTAGGCCTTGGGGAGATATCCTCAGTGCGAAAGGACAATGCATCACCTGGAGAGCAGGTCCTTGCTACAGGATCCTTTCCTGCTGCACCTGGTTGGTGCTCTCCCATCATGAGACCTTCTTCCTCCAAGGCAGCACCAGGGCTGCCAGTCTGAATTTGGGACTTGACTACCATGTCCCTGAAGGTCTCATCTATATACCTCTCTGTCTGCCTCAGCTCCTTCAGGTCTGCCTCTCTAGCCTCCAGAGATCGGACTCGTTCTCTGAGAGCCAGGAGCTCTTTGCATCGCATGCACATGTACAACTTCTCACCGGTGGGTAAAAAATCATACATGATACACTCGATGCAAAAGATTGGGAAGCCCCCCTCTTGCTGCTGGACTGCTGCCTTCATCTCAATTTTGATCAGTTCCTAGTTAAGTTTTAGGTTGCTATGGGAGTAGGAATGTGTCTAACGTCCTTTAAATGTTTTAGTGAATTCACTATGGGGCGGATTTTAAAAGGCCCGCGCGCGTAAATCCTTCCAGATTTACGCGCGCAGGGCCCTCGAGCGCCGGTGCGCCTATTTTGCATAGGCTGCCGGCACGCATAAAGCTCCGGGACGAGCGTAAGTCCTGGGGCTTTCGAAAAGGGGCGGAAGGGGGTGTGTCCGGGGGCGTTCCCGAAACGACGCGGCATTTTGGGGGGGGTGGGCCCGGGGGCGTGGCGCCGGCCCGGGGGTGTGGTCGAGGCCTCCGGACCAGCCCCCAGGACCGTAGGACGGAGCGGGGCTGCCGGCCGGCGTGCACAAAGTTACGCCTGCTTTCAGCAGGCGTAACTTTGCCGACAAAGGTAAGGGGGGGGGTTTAGATAGGGCCAGGGGGGTGGGTTAGGTAGGGGAAGGGAGGGGAAGGTGGGGGGAGGGCGAAGGAAAGTTCCCTCCAAGGCCACTCCGAAATCGGAGCGGCCTCGGAGGGAACGGAAGTAGGCTGCGCGGCTCGGCGCGCGCAGGCTGCCGATTTTGCGCAGCCTTGCACGCACCAACCCCGGATTTTATAAGATATGCGCGGCTACGCGCATATCTTATAAAATCCAGCGTACTTTTGTTCGCGCCTGCTGCGAACTGAAGTCTAACTTCAGTTAGTCAGCCTGAGTGACTCACTGCTCCCTTGATTAACAAATGTTGGTCCCTATTCAAACCAAGTCACACTACCTCAACACCTTTCCAAGGTGAGTAACTGAGCTGAACTATTCAACTTTTTTACTTAGGAATACACTGCTCCTAGCTTATTTCTAGAATCTGGCTACTTTTTGGGTTGTTGTTTTTTTTTTTTTCAATACAAGCACTCAGTTAGCATTAAATACAAACACTCACTCATCATATTTCTTTCCAGATCATTTATAAATATATTGAAAAGTAATGGTCCCAGTACAGATCCCTGATGCACTCCACTGCCCACTCCCTTCCACTGAGAAAACTGTCCATTTAATCCTACTCTGTTTCCTGTCTTTTAGCCAGTTTGTAATCCACGAAAGGACATCGCCACCTATCTCATGACTTTTAACTTTTCCTAGAAGCCTCTCATGAGGAACTTTGTCAAATGCCTTCTGAAAATCCAAGTACACTACATCTACTGGTTCACCTTTATCCACATGTTTATTAACTCCTTCAAAAAAGTGAAGCAGATTTGTGAGGCAAGACTTGCCCTGGGTAAAGCCATGCTGACTTTGTTCCATTAAACCATGTCTTTCTATATGTTCTGTGATTTTGATGTTTAGAACACTTTCCACTATTTTTCCTGGCACTGAAGTCAGGCTAACCGGTCTGTAATTTCCCAGATCTCCCCTGGAGCCCTTTTTAAATATGGGGGTTACATTAGCTATCCTCCAGTCTTCAGGTACAATGGATGATTTTAATGACAGCTGCTCCTTTCAGTTTTTCTCTATTTTTCTCATTTTATCAAAGTTTCCCTTTTGAAAGTTTAGCACGAGAGCCGTGGATTTGCTTACTGTCCCCCTTCCAGTCATTAATTCAAATTTAATCATATTATGATCACTATTGCCAAGCAGCCCCACCAACATTACCTCTCTCACCAAATCCTGTGCTCCACTGAGAATTATATCTAAAATTGCTCCCTCTCTTGTTGGTTCCTGAACCAATTGCTCCATAAAGCTATCATTTATTCCATCCAGGAACGTTATCTCTCTAGCGTGACCCAATGATACATTTACCCAGTCAATATTGGGGTAACTGAAGTCTCCCATTATTACCGCACTACCAATTTGGTTAGCTTCCCTAATTTCTCTTAGCATTTCATTGTCAGTCTCACCATCTTGACCAGGTGGACGGTAGTATACCCCTATCACTATAGTCTTCCCCGACACACAAGGGATTTCTACCCATAAAGATTCAATTGTGCATTTAGTCTCATGCAGGATGTTTATCCTGTTGGACTCTATGCCATCGCGGACATAAAGCGGGATGGCATATAGTCCAACAGGATGCTCCACTGATATCAGGAGAGGAAATAGTACCAAAATTGGCTAGGAAACTAATAAAACTCATTGGTGCCAGTTATTTCTCTCCCTGCTTCAGGTGTACTTGATGAAAGAATATTATTTGACAATTTTAGAATTTCTCTAAATGAATTTAGGGATTTAAAAGGAGCTAGGAGTAATTTGGTCTGCGTGTTCTTCCATTCAACCTCATCACCAGGTTGTTTACTAGCCATCTCCCCATCTCCAAGCTTCAGAATGGAGCCTGCACTGAGGAGTATGGAACTTATTTTACTGAGGAAAACCTGAACAGGAGTCAGTTCAACAACATACTGTTATGGTTTTGAGGTGTTTGGGTGGAATCTTGGGTGCTGCAGTGATGGAAACTCCCACCGGGAGGAGCCCCGTGAGGAACTGCAGTACCAGGCTAGACTCAGAACGCACAAACACAGAAGATTGTCTTTTATTAAACATAAGAACATAAAAATTGCCATGCTTGGTCAGACCAAGGGTCCATCAAGCCCAGCATCCTGTTTCTAACAGAGGCCAAAACCTGGGCACAAGAACCTGGCAATTACCCAAACACTAAGAAGATCCCATGCTACTGATGCAATTAATGGGAATGGAAACACGGGCCTCCTTCAGGTCCGATCACTGTGATAGCGAGTCCTGTTTGAATGCCAAAATTAAAGAAAGAAATAAACATCAGGCATTTGAAAATAAAAACAGACAGAAAAATAAAAAAGAGGGCATGATAACTGGACTCAAACATGGAGATAGGGCAACGGGAAACAGAGTAGAAAGCATAGGTAATTGAAATTAATTAAGTGCACCGGTGGTAGTCTCGGTCCCGGAAAGACAAGGGGGTGTGTACCCACGGTGAGTATTAGAGATGTGAATCGTGTCCTCGATTGTCTTAACGATCAATTTCGGCTGGGAGGGGGAGGGAATCGTATTGTTGCCGTTTGGGTGTTTAAAATATTGTGGAAATCGTTAAAATCGTGAGCCGGCACACTAAAACCCCCTAAAACCCACCCCCGACCCTTTAAATTAAATCCCCCACCCCAAATGCCTTAATACTTCATCAACTTTGGGAGGGAAGTACTTACTTGCCCTAAACCAATGGCAGGAAAACCGGCACACTAAAACCCCCTAAAAGCCACCCCGACCCTTTAAATTAAATCCCCCACCCTCCCGAACCCCCCCCCCCCCCCAAATGCCTTAAATTACCTGGGGGTCCAGCGGCGGTCCGGAACGGGCTCCTGCAATTGAATTGTGTTGTCTTCAGCCGGCGCCATTTTGCAAAATGGCGGCCACAAAATGGCTGCGGCCATAGACCAACACGATTCGACTGCAGTAGGTTGTTCCGGCAGGAGATCGACTGCAGGAGGTCGTTCAGCAGGGGTTCCGGACCGCCGTACCGCGGGGGTTCCGGACCGCCGCTGAACGACCTCCTGCAGTCGATCTCCTGCCGGCGCCATTTTCCGTACGGAAAACGATTCGCGGCAGGAGATCGCTCCCGGACCCCCGCTGGACCCCCAGGGACTTTTGGCCAGCTTGGGGGGGCCTCCTGACCCCCACAAGACTTGCCAAAAGTCCAGCGGGGGTCCGGAACGACCTCCTGCATTCGAATCGTGTTGGTCTATGGCCGCCGCCATTTTGCGGCCGCCATTTTGCAAAATGGCGTCGGCTGAAGACAACACAATTCAATTGCAGGAGCCCGTTCCGGACCGCCGCTGGACCCCAGGTAATTTAAGGCATTTGGGGGGGGGGGGGTTCGGGAGGGTGGGGGATTTAATTTAAAGGGTCGGGGGTGGGTTTTAGGGGGTTTTAGTGTGCCGGTTTTCCTGCCATTGGTTTAGGGCAAGTAAGTAAGTTCCTGCCCTCCCCCTTCCCCCGATTTACGATTTTTTAACGATAAATCGGGGGAAATGGTATTGTATCGTGGCCCTAACGATTTTTGACGATTTAAAATATATCGGACGATATTTTAAATTGTCAAAAAACGATTCACATCCCTAGTGAGTATAAAAGCAGGCAGAATAGGTAGAGTCGCCCGAGATGCAGATGGAAGGCGTCGCCCACGTGTACACGCATAGCACAAGAAAAAGTAAGTGTTAACAACTTTGGGGTGGTAAACAATGGACTCATGCTTAAAGTAGGTTTTGAGAATGTTGTATTTTAATTTCCATTTAAAGATATGTCGATACTGTGAACCCCGATTGGACACAGTAGATTTCTCTCCTGCAGCCCCTGAAGCAGGCACATGGTGCCGAAACATGGCCAATGTTGGGCAGGCAGATCCGATCCCATGAGAAGAGACAGAGGCGGCAGCCTTGATAAGTATATGACCATAAGAACAAACAAGTGGGTCGGACAAGCAGTTAGGGAGAAGGGATTTTTTTTAAGTAAAAAGTAAAAGGAGAAAATAAGACAAAAAGAAATAAAGAATAAAGATAAATATTAAAGCATGAATAATAAAGAGTAATATACGGGGCGAATGAGAAGGATAACTAAAAATTGGTTATCCTTGAACAGAGCCACCGTACAAAAAATATCACCAAACAAGGTTTCCCTTGAATCAGTAGATGTTGGAGAATTATTAGTGAAGGGAAAGAGGTTAGTTGGTGCATAGTGGATACTGATGCAATTAATAGCAGTGGCTATTCCCTTAGGGGTAGATTTTAAAAGAAGCGCGATCAGCCTACTTTTGCTTGCGCATCAGACTCAAGCAAAAGTACGCTGGATTTTAGTAGATACGCGCGGAGCCGCGCGTATCCACTAAAATCCTGGATCGGCGCGCGCAAGGCTATCGATTTTGTATAGCCTGCGCGCGCCGAGCCGCGCTGCCTCCCCCCGTTCCCTCCAAGGCCGCTCCGAAATCGGAGCGGCCTCGGAGGGAACTTTCCTTTGCCCTCCCCTCACCTTACCCTCCCTTCCCCTACCTAACCCACCCACCCGGCCCTGTCTACACCCCCCCCTTACCTTTGTCGGGGGATTTACGCCTCCCGGAGGGAGACGTAAATCCCCGCGCGCCAGCGGGCCTGCTGCGCGCCGGGCCGCGACCTGGGGGCGGGTACGGAGGGCGCGGCCACGCCCCCGGGCCGTAGCCACGCCCCGTACCCGCCCCCAAAACGCTGCCGACACGCCCCCGCAATGCCGCGCGCTCCGGCCCCGCCCCCCGACACGCCCCCCTCCGAGAACCCCGGGACGTACGCGAGTCCCGGGGCTCTGCGCGCGCCGGGAGGCCTATGTAAAATAGGCTTCCCGGCGCGCAGGGCCCTGCTCGCGTAAATCCGCCCGGTTTTGGGCGGATTTACGCGAGCAGGGCTCTGAAAATCCGCCCCTAAGTATAATTGATTAATAGCCATTAATGGACTTCTCCTCCAAGAACTAATCCAAATCTTTTTTGAACCCAGCTACACTAACTGCACTAACCACATCCTCTGGCAACAAATTCCAGAGCTTTATTGTGCGTTGAGTGAAAAATAATTTTCTCCGATTAGTCTTAAATGTGCTACTTGCTAACTTTATGAAATGCCCCTAGTCCTATTATTTGAAAGTGTAAATAACCGAGTCACATCTACTCATTCAAGACCTCTCATGATCTTAAAGACCTCTATCATATCTCCCCTCAGCAGTCTCTTCTCCAAGCTGAACAGCCCTAACCTCTTCAGCCTTTCCTCATAGGGGAGCTGTCCCATCCCCTTTATCATTTTGGTTGCCCTTCTCTGTACCGTCTCCATCGCAACTATATCTTTTTTTAGATGCAGCGACCAGAATTGTAAACAGTATTCAAGGTGTGGTCTCACCATGGAGCGATATAGAGGCATTATGACATTTTCCGTTTTATCAACCATTCCCTTCCTAATTATTCCTAACATTCTGTTTGCTTTTTTGACTGCTGCAGCACACTGAGCCGGCGATTTTAAAGTATTATCCACTATGATGCCTAGATCTTTTTCCTGGGTGGTAGCTCCTAATATGGAACCTAACATCGTGTAACTACAGCAAGGGTTATTTTTCCCTATATGCAACACCTTGCACTTGTCCACATTAAATTTCATCTGCCATTTGGAGGCCCAATCTTCCAGTCTTGCAATGTCCTCCTGTAATGTATCACAATCTGCTTGTGATTTAACTACTCTGAATAATTTTGTATCATCCACAAATTTAATAACCTCACTCGTCGTATTCCAAATCATTTATATATATATTGAAAAGCACAGGTCCAAGTACAGATCCCTGAGGCACTCCACTGTTTACCCTTTTCCACTGAGAAAATTGACCATTTAATCCTACTCTCTGTTTCCTGTCTTTTTTTATTATTATTTTTAAATTCTTTAATTTTTTTTGAAACAATTACCCAAGAAATACAACTCTTGTACAGAAAATTTAAATGTCTTAAACAGAAACAATTTCATGAGGAATTACAAAATATATTTAATACAATATTTATCACTTTAAGACATCAAAAAAAATATAAGATAATAAGGAGATGGGTAAGAACGTCTAGAGGCATTAAATTCACTTTAACATAAAGTGGTATAATCTGACTGTGCTGATTAGTGCTAGGAACATACATACATTTTTTTTCTCCTATTCTGATGTAACTGTTAAGGGGAGATGAGATGTCAAAAACTCTTTTAATTGAACGGGTCAGAAAAAATGTAGTTATTATTCTTATAAGTAATACATGCCTTACATGGCTATTTCAGGGTGAATCGGGTCCCCAACTTTATTATATCTGATCTCATTACAAGAAATTCTTTTCAATGATGTTGGGTGGCTTTGACTACATCCAGAAAGACCCAGATAGGATGACCATAAAATGTTTCTTGTCTATGTCTGAAGAATAGTCGCAGAACATTATTCCTTTCTGATAAAAAGGCAAAAGAAATAAGTAACGGTTTTCTCTGGTCAATTTCTACATCCTGAGATGTCTCAATAAGATTTGTTAAATTTAAGGATAAAGGTATATTTTGCTCCTCTGTCTGAGATGTCTGTTGCAAGTAAAAAGCTTTAACTATTACCTGTAGAGCTGATTCAGGAATGTTCAAAACTTGTTGAAGATATGTCTTAAACAAATTCAAAGGGGAAATAAGTTTAATAACAGGAAAATTAAGTATCTTAAATTATGGGCTCTTAAGGAGTTTTCAACTGCCTCAAGTCTTTTTGAAGCAATTCTTTCTGAATCAATTAATTTTACTAGCGTTTTATCAATGGAAAATATCCTTTTATCTAGTTCATCCGTTTTCATATTAAAACTAGAAATTAATTGATTATTTGACAATGTTTGATTTTTTTGTATCCAATGTTACTTGTGAAAGAATTTTAATTGAGTTCCCAATTGATTTTAATGTTGACCAGATACTCTCCAGGGTAATATTTTCAGGTTTTGTAATAAGTTCACATGCAACTAGATCTTTGAGCTGTTCTTCCTCCCTAACCCCACCAGATACCCCAGACACCACCATAGCTCGAAGTACCGCAGGAATGGGTACTTTTTGCATCAATGCTGTAGAAGTCCTTCCACCTACACTCAAATCTTCTGATTGCTGTACTCCATTATGTTCTTTTGTATCTCGTTGAGTTGTCACATTGAGGCTTGAAAACTGCTCTTTTGGCAGGTCCACATCTGCCTCCAGTAATAAAGGTATAGATGTAGATGTTTCAATTTTCCCAGGGTATGTGGGCTTATTTGGAGAACTGGGGCTAAGGGTGACTTCAAGAGTCTATCCTCTATCCTCCCCTCACCGACTGTGCTCTCCGGTACCAAAGTTCCAGCAATTGGGAAGAAGCCGGGGATTTGTGGCTGACTAGGGTCGATTGCAGGTGAATTTGGCATTTCACCCCTTAATCGACCCTTCCTCTTAGTATGTGGCATCAAGAGATGGAAAGAAAACAAATTTTTAGGAAAATAGGGACTGTCCTCCCGCGATTCTTAACCAAGTCTTATCAATTTCACAGTCAGTAAACCACCTCCCTATTTGTTTCCTGTTTTTTAAACAGTTTGTAATCCACAAAAGGACATCGCCTCCTATCCCATGACTTTTTAGTTTTCGTAGAAGCCTCTCATGAGGAACTTTGTCAAACGCCTTCTGAAAATCCAAATACACTACATCTACTGCTTCACCTTTATCCACATGTTTTTTAACCCCTTCAAAAAAATGAAGCAGATTTGTTAGGCAAGATTTCCCTTGGGTAAATCCATGTAGACTTTGTTCCATTAAACCATGTCTTTCTATATGCTCTACGATTTAGATCTTGAGAATAGTTTCCACAATTTTTCCCGGCACTGAAATCAGGCTCACTGGTCTATAGTTATCTGGATCGCCCCTGGAGCCTTTTTTAAATATTGGGGTTACATTGGCCACCCTCCAGTCTTCAGGTACAATGGATGATTTTAATGAAAGGTTACAAATTGTAACTAATAGATCAAAAATTTCATTTTTTAGTTCCTTCAGTACCCTAGGATGCATACCATCCGGTCCAGGTGATTTGTTACTCTTTAGTTTGTCAATCTGGCCTACTACATCTTCCAGTTTCACAGTGATTTCGTTGAGTTCGTCTGACTCATCACCCCTGAAAACCATCTCTAGAGGTGGCAGTAGTGAGTTGATTCCATAGCAGCAGTCTAGGGGTCCTCGGCTGAAGAGACCCGTCCCACAATGGTGGTGTAGGGAGCTCCGATGCAGGTTTTCAATATGGAGCTGTAGGTGAGACAGACTGGCAAAGGTTAAGTTACTCACAACACTGTAGCCATATAGGTGATGATTCCAGCAGGCAGAAGTAGTTAGCTCACAGGCACCAAGATAGACAGTGCAGGCCCTCGAGGAGCGAGTACCTGGTTTCCTAGATAGGCACCTGGAAATAAGCATAGGGCCCCCGAGGAGCGGGTAGCCAAGTTAGTAGAACCCCAGAGGGAAGAGAGAGCTTCCAGCGGCAGCAAGAATTGGCAGAGTATCTCGGACCGGACGAGTCCAAGCCTTGCTAACTCAATCAGTCAGCATACAAAGGGCAGTCTAAATACCCGGATGGCATGACGTCACTCGAGGGGGACGCCCCGAGGTTCACGCCATAGCTGGAATAAAGACGTGGGTAGCACGCGCGCATGCACCCTAGGAGGCCCTCAGGAGGAACATGGCGGAATGCCTTGCCAAAGCCGTTCCGGGGACGCCAGACAGTGTGGCTTGCAGATGCGGCAGTAGCCATGTTCCCGAGGCTAGTGGAGAAAGCGAGAATTGAGGTGAGGGGCCCAAAAAAAACAGCAAGGTAGGAGATCCAATAAAGCCGTGAGGAAACAACAAAGAAGTAGATGCCACAAAAAAGTCTTTTCCAAATCTTTAATAGTGGAGACGTGCAGTATTTCATAAAAGATGCCCGACTCTGGCCGAGTTTCGCCACATTAAGTGGCTGCCTCAGGGGCTAAAAGTAAACATGAATATAAAATCATTAAGAAATAATTGCGTAAGAAATCATAAAAACATTAAAATACAAAAATTAATACCAATCACAGTAAAAAAATAGAAATTATAAATACATAAAAACATATGAGTACATCCATAAAACATATATAAAAAAGAGAGAACAAACTTAAATTTAGAAATTATAGTGACAAAGGAATTGCATGTGAACAACATCAATGCACAAAGTACCCATATATATAATATTTTGGGGAGTAAATTTGATACCTTAATTATAAACACCAAGTTGAAATCAAAAGGAAATTTCAAAAAATTCAACTGCAGTACGCATATGTCTAAGAAAAAATGATTAAAAAATCAGTTTCGATGCTGCAAAAGAAAGTGAATCAAAAAGTGTTTAAGACAGTTGGATTCTGAACATAACACACCTTAATAAGAGCAGGTTGTTCTTAATATTCTATCGGTTCCATTCATTAATGGCGCCGTATACTGAAAAAAACCCCAAAAATATATGAAACTAGTAGTAGGAATGTGATACTCAAGAATACTATTCAACAAATGATAAAAGATTATCTATCTTTATGCAAAGTTTGTATAGGTATTATTTTTAATATTAATCGGTTTGATGTATAAGAGGACCGAAACTTCTTAACTAAAAACCACGTATTGTCTAAAAAAAGTTAATCGTGCATATGTAAAAACTTTAAAGCAGCTCTTTTAAAAAAAATTTTTTTTTAATTATTGGCATGAACCTGGACAATATCATTCAAAGCCAATAAAATTAAATAATAAGATTGAAACAGAAGGCAATCATTGTCACTACTAGTTAAATATAGGTATATGAATCCAGTATTCAGAATCACTAGGTAATTTCAGAACCGGAGCAAATGTCAGATAAAGCCGACTAAAGAAAGAAACACGGTAAAAACAGGGGCATCTTATTTTAAAAAAAAAAACCTTTCACTCTAGCTATCACTGCTGATAGCATATAAATAAATAAAACCAATGACAATAAAAACAACAAAAAAGATAGGAGCGCGATAAAACAGAAATCCTTAAATAAAATCTTGAATCAATGTTGCTGACGCTCTCACTAACATATAAAATTGCAGTATCAATGAAATGTATTAAAAAAGAACGCGCGCTGAAACAGAAGGGCTTACATTGATAAGAGACAAACAATATAGCCATTGCTGTTAATAACGTGTAAAACTCCAGTGCCAATACAAACAACTTAAATTAGAAACATGAGTCAATAAATATAGCTATCGCGAATGGACTGTTTTGAATGATATTTACCGTGTAACTGTCTGACGGTACAGATGATCTCCACTCATAGCAATTCTAAAAGATAGAGCAGCGAAAATACAAACTTTTAAAAGGGATTTTTGGCGCCAAAAAGGTTGTCACTCAATGTGGGAGGAGTGGTTTATCCAATTTAAAAATAACTAATGTGAAACTAAAAATATAAAGATGTCCCAAAACAGTATGGGGCGGATTTTAAAAGGCCCGCGCGCGTAAATCCTTCTGGATTTACGCGCGCAGGGCCCTCGTGCGCCGGCGCGCCTATTTTGCATAGGCTGCCGGTGCGTGTAAAGCCCCGGGACGCGCGTAAGTCCCGGGGCTTTCGAAAAGGGGCGGGAGGGGGCATGTCCGGGGGCGTTCCCGAAATGACGCGGTGTTTCGGGGGTGTGCCGCGGCGTTTCGGGGGCGGGCCCGGTGGCGTGGCGTGGCCCGGTGGCTGGGCCTCTGGACCAGCGTAACTTTGCCGACAAAGGTAGGGGGGGTTTAGATAGGGCCGGGGGGGGGGGTGGGATAGGTAGGGGAACGGAGGCAGGCTGCGCGGCTCGGCGCGCGCAGGCTGCCGATTTTGCGCAGCCTTGTGTGCGCCGACCCCGGATTTTATAAGATACGTGCGGCTACGCGTGTATCTTATAAAATCCAGCGTACTTTTGTTCGCGCCTGCTGCGCGAACAAAAGTACGCGCTCGAGTAGATTTTGAAAATCTACCTCTATATTTTTGGAATTATTTATAAAAAATATTAATGGAAAAAATGTTGAAAGATGAAGGATGATATCAGCGTCAAAGTGAATGTCAATCACTGAAAAAGGGTGGAGTTTTAAAAAAAAAGAAAGGGTAAGAAGGACTGTGTTTATCATAGTGAGTGCTCTATTGAATCTATAAGGCAACTATACAGATACGAAATGAAGCATAAAAAAGTGAGAAAAGAAACCGTGGGTCAAAAATGGTGAATGCATAATTAATGTCACTCATGTGTCATTAGAATTTAAAGGGCTGCACAATGTGTAGTTGGTCAAGTGCCTATCAGACCAGTGTAAAAAAAACAGTGCATATCAAATGTTTGTGGAAAAAAGTTATAATTAAAAAAAAATTTAAGACCAGTGGTGTGAACAAGATTAGAAAAATCTATTAAAACTCATGTGATGTAAAGCTAAAAAACTTAAAACAGAAACGAAGTGAAAAATCTAATTAAAAAAGGTAGAAAAAATGAAAAATAAGTGAAGTGACAAAAACTGTATTGAACTGCAATAACTTAAAAAGGCAAAGGTGCGGATGATGAAAATAAAAAGTATGCAAAATTCTGAAAAAAAAACTATAAGAACACTGAAAAATCAGTATCATTATTTAGACCATGCAGAGTGAGAGTATTAAAATTATAAATATATTTCTGTTCTAATTGTAAAAATAAGGTATCAAAATTACCTCCTCTCCAATTAGGGGTTTTTTGTTGCACAACACAGAATTTATAATCACTGAACTTGTGTTGCTTTAAAATAGAATGTTCTACTAATGGTTTAGCAGGTACCAGACAATTGATGTTGCTTTTATGTTCAATAATTCTCTTATTAAATGCTCTGATAGTTTTTCCTATATACATCAAATTACATGGACAAAAAACAGCATATATAACACCTTTGCTTTTACATGTTGTGTAAGACGTAAGTATAAAAGCCTTATCTCTTCCCGGTATATTTAAAACAGATGTTTTCATATTTACACTATAAACTGAACAAGTGCCACAAGGGCGAATGGCCGGGAGGTCTGATGTCAAGTTTACGTTTAATTGGTAATGCAGAAGGTTCTATCATGTCTTTAAGATTTCTATCACATTTGTTAGCAATCAACAGATCACTATCGCCCACTGGAACAAAATGCCTTCCCAACTACGCCAGGAACCCTGCCACAAAAAATTTAAACACAACCTTAAAACATGGCTTTTCAAACTAGCGTTCCCAGACTAACGAACTATCTCTCACCAAAGATACTTCTTGACCGCCTGACCAATCCCCTACCTCTCCCCCCCTTCCCTACCCCCCACCCCTGTAGGATTCTCCTCCTCCTCCCCTCCCTCCATTATTTTCCCCCCAAATACTGTCACTGCCTTATCTAACTCATTTGTTAAAATTAACATGTACATTTGTATATTATTCCTGTATATAATTCATGTATCGTCCCGTTAACCCTCTCCCTGTTAATGTTAATATTGTAAAGCTGGTTGCTAAGTTATGTTATATTGTGAACCGAGGGGATGTTTGTTTCAAACGTGCCTCGGTATATAAGAAACCTCAAATAAACTATCTTTAAAAACTGATAAAACTTGTAAAATTGGCCAGTGCTTCTTTAAAATGTTTATGATTTTATGTGACATAAAAGTGTAAGTCATTGGACAGACAATACGGTTCATAGGTTTTTTCTCCTTTTTTTTAAGTAAGTCTCTACGATTCTGGTCACATGCCTTCAGATATCCCTTATGAACATATTTAACTGGATAATCTCTATTGATAAATCTTTGTGTCATTTCTAATGCTCTTAAATCAAAAGTGAAATCATCAGCACACAGTCTACGTAGCCTTAAGAATTGTGAATACGGGAGATTCTGCAATAAAGATCTATTATGACAACTCTTGAAATGTAAAGGTTTGTTTGAATCTGTCGGCTTTCTATAGATGTCTGTTGTGAACCTTCCATCAATATATATGATCTGAATATCTAAAAAGGATATCTTTTCTTTGTTGTAGATCATAGTGAATTTCAAATTATGATCTAGGGTGTTCAGCCAGGAATGAAACCGTAATAATTGTTCGATGTCACCTTTCCACAGGATAAAAACATCATCAATGTATCTCTTCCATACTAAAACATTATTAATAAAATCATAATCGCTTAAAAATACTTTTTCAAACTTGGCCACATACAAGTTGGCAATAGAAGGGGCCATTGTTGAACCCATAGCTACTCCCTTTATCTGTTGATATATTTTGTTATTGAAGCTAAAAAATTTTTTAGTAAGTGCTATTTCTGCTATGTTAATTAAAAATTCATTAGGGATACGTTTATGTCCAGTTCTATCGATAACCACTTGTGAAATAATATCTAATGCCGCTAATTGTGGGATGTTTGTATATAGAGATTCTATATCCAAAGTCACTAAAATCAGTTCATCTTTAGGAAGTACTATATTTTCCAAAAGGTTAATAAAATGTAAAGAGTGTCTTACATAAGATGGCATATTCACAATGAGAGGTTTGAGAAAAGAATCTATAAATGTGGAGAGGGGTTCTAACAAAGATCCTATAGCAGCCACGATAGGTCTTCCCGGTGGATCAGTAATGGATTTATGAATTTTGGGTAGAATATACAATGTGGGCATGATGGGATGTTTAACTCTTAAAAAGTCAATTTCTTTGTTAGTTAAAAAACCTCTATTTTCAGCTATTTGTAATAAATCATCAATCTCCTTTTTAAACGAGATAGTTGGGTCGCTATCTAGTTTGAGATAGAAGGATTTGTCAGATAGTTGTCTTTCTACTTCATTAACATACTTCTCAATGTCCATAATAATAATGCACCCGCCTTTATCTGCACTTTTAATAACTATATCGGAGTCTTCTTTTAAAAATGTGATAGCCTCTTTTTCTTTCTTTGTCATATTATAGAATCTATTTCTAGTACCTTTGACTTCTAATTTCTGTATTTCTTGTAAAACAAGTGTTTCATAAGTATGGATCACTGGATTGACTGTTCCAGGAGGAATCCACTTATTGGGCTTTTTTACTATTGACTGGTCTATATGAGGGCTGAAGTCTGATCTTGAAAAAAATTCTGCGATCTTTAATTTTCTGGTAAATTTAAAAAACTCAATTCTGGTGCGGAATGCATTGTAACCTGACGTGGTAACAAAAGAAAGCCCTTTATTCAATGCACTAATCTCATGTGCATCTAAAGTCTTTGATGATATATTAATAATCCTATTATTGATCTCTAATTCTGATATCTCTGTTCTTGGTACCGATTTGTAGTTGGCATGACGTCACTCGAGGGGGACGCCCCCGAGGTTCACGCCATAGCTGGAATAAAGATATGGGTAGCGCGCGCGCAAGCACCCTAGTAGGCCCTCAGGAGGAACATGGCAGAATGCCTTGCCAAAGCCGTTCCGGGGACGCCGGGCAGTGTAGCTTGCAGACGCGGTGGTAGCCATGTTCCCGAGGCTAGTGGAGAAAGCGAGAATTGAGGTGAGGCACAAAGGACGAAGCCGTCTGAGTCTGACGGACGCAAAACATACTTACTTTTGGAATCCAAAAAGTTCCCATTTTGCTCTCAATATTTTCATTCCAAATAAAAATTTAGTAGGGATACCCAGCCCCTCCTCTGGTGTCCCCATGATTTATTCAATTTAATTTTACCCATTTTATGAGGTTTTTACCTCAAAAACAATGCCAGGAAAATGCAGTGATTTTATAAATATTTTATAGCACATTCTCCATGAAGTAGGGGCTTGCCCAGTGCCCTTAACTGCTATATACTTGTCCCTCATGGTTGTTTTTATTTAATTTTACTTTCTTTCATTTTATTTATTACCTTTTATGTTCCAGTCCAGAGCCGCAGTAGCCTTCTGATGCCATTGATGATAGCAACCTATAGCCTTCATCTCTACATCATGCAAGGGGCTTCTTGGTGTCACTGGGCATTTCAGAGAGCCTTGTTCCTCAAAACCATGGCCATGCAAACTTATTTTCCTCACTGCCATGGCCGCTATCATCAAATGAAACAGCAGCAGAGCCTGATGCAGTGCTGCCCACTCCAGCCCATCCCCCATATGACCTAATAATGGATTCCTTAGTACCATGGGAGCCTTTCCCTAGATCATGTGGCACTTTCTTCAATACATCTTTCAGGCCACTCAAGGCAGCATCTCCAGCCAGGGCTCTCCTGCCTTTGGCTGCTTCCACCAACTTCAAGCAGCTCCTGGGAGTGGCTTTACAGACCTTGCTCCTGCAGCCTGGACCTACAACCAGGCCTTAGGTCCAGCTCCAGCCAGCACAGTGCCATGCAGCCATCAACCCCTGGACTCTTCATTAGACCCCAGAACCAGCCCTTGACAATGCAGCATTCTGGTGCTGGAGCAACCTTATGCTACCTCCATCCATGGTACCCAACACTGGTCCAAAATTGCTCTTAGTTGTCTACCTGAACCACTAAACCCTCACGCTGGTCACCAGGTACAGTCACTGACTCTGCAGTTCGAGCTCACAAGACCTCTGCCAAGCCCCCTACCCCCATCCCCTCCCCCTGAATCCTACCTTCCAAAAAACTTCAACCATGGTGATTTAGGATGCCCCTCTCCCCCTCACACTTCTATCCCTTATGTTGAAAACAGATCCTAGTGATCTAGAGGCCTCCAGACTCCCTGCCCCGCACACACACTCCTAAAGAAGACTCGTTGGTGGTATGAAGCGGTCCAGAGCACCCCATAGCTCTGGGATGGTTGATACCCATTTTCAAAATGTTGCCAACAGGTCTTTGCTCCTATCATGTGATGGGCCTTATGATGGCAACCCCCATTGCCTGTTCCCTCAGTAACATTCAGGGCAGGGTGCAGTCAGCTTCCTTTTGCAGGGTATGTAGGGTAAGCAGAGTTTGCCCTTTATGGGGATGAGGTAGAATGAATCAGAAGGATGACATCACAATAATGGTGTTGATGACATCACAGTGACACAATAAGATGTCTGCAGATAACTTACTCCTTATCCTAGCCTACGGCATCGCTTTAGACCTGGCCTTTAACATGAAATACTGAATAATAACTGGAGACAAAGACATTTCTCACACTCATCTGTTGCTGCTGATATGAGCTTTACATTTCATTCCACAGTGAGGAAAATGGCAGATATCTTTTAACGTTTTATGCATAATTGCAGCCTGAGTAAAATAGCAGCTCTTTTTTAGCATCTGTCCTATATAGCAGAGTAGTAAAGAGTAATTTCCCTTAAATGTGCTCATTTCAAAGTCCATGGCTTTGTTTATCAATCACATTCTCCTCCGTGGCTTGTGAAATCCACAGAACAATTAGCAATTATTCCATCATGGAAATTGGTCCTTGCAATGGGGGAATACCTGAAAAGTTATAAACCAGGAATCAACAGCACCAGCATCAGACCCCACGAGAGAGCTCCAGCTTCACTTCAAAGGAGGACAAGCAGAAGTGCGTAAGCTTTTCAAATCTCATTTATTGAAGAGACATTAGAAACGCAGTCACAAATCTGAGCAGACAGATTTGGGCAAAAAAGGTCCAAGAAAAAGGCCTCAATTCATTTGGTTTTCCACAAGTTTGAAACAGGGCAACGTCTTGAAGGGGAAAAAGATCCACCCAAGCACAGTGACCAGCGAACACGTGTGCAGATAGCAAAGGGGGGACTATTGTCCCTGGCATGGCTGGAATGTAAAAACCAGGCAAATGTCCCTGGGAATCTCACACTTTTCTCCTGGCTCCATTTTACTGTGCATTTTATTTAGCACTTCCTAGATGATGCAGGACATTAACAGTGGGGGCAAAACCTGTGCCACTTAAAACTTGTGTGAAGCCAGCTGTCTGTTAGCCCAGGATTGTTTTTCTTGTTTGCATTTCTTTTGCCTAACACTTAGATAAGGTCCTTATTCTTGCAGGGCATAGAAAGAAAAAGTTTCTTCTCCAGAGATTTCCCATCTGTCTGACATTTTCTAAGTGAATCAGCTTTTGGCAGGCACTGCTAATGCTTTTCACCCTCCCTGCCCCTCCCTCTCTCTCATAATATCTCTCTGCTTATTGCCCCGCTTCCCCCCACCCCCCACTTGCCCCCTCCTCTCTTCTGCACTTTGTGTGCTTCTCATTAACCCCCCTTGGTTTTCCTGTACTTGTTTGCTTCTTAAAAATCAAATCCTTTGCAGGAGCCGAACATGAGAATTCTGCAAACAGGTCAGTGAGTGTCTTTTACTGAGAGCACCAAGCTGGCCTTCTCCAGATCAACTTCTGGAGATCTTTAGATAGGGCATGGATGAAGGGACTCATAGGATCTCCAAGACTCACCTTCAACAGCCCCTTTGAATGATTTGCATGTTGATCCTGCAAGGAATCCAGCTTCCTCCAGGACCGGCACAATGCTCCCATCAAAACAGAGTCAGCACCCAACAGAAAAAGGGGGGAAGGTGGAAAATGAACTGAATTTCATAAAAAATAAACATTAAAACATAATAGAAATAATAATGTATTTGAAAATAAATGATAAACAATAGCAGTACCTTTACCAAACGTCGGTAATCTGCATCCATGGAGGTTGGAGACTAGAGTGGAGGGCAAAGTCCATGGCCACATTTTACCTGTGAACTTGACATTGCTTCTCAATGAGGAAGGACATTCATAAGAACATAAGAAAATGCCATACTGGGTCAGGCCAAGGATCCATCAAGCCCAGCATCCTGTTTCCAACAGTGGCCAATCCAGGCCATAAGAACCTGGCAAGTACCCAAAAACTAAGTCTATCCATGTAACCATTGCTAATGGCAGTGGCTATTCTCTAAGGGGCGGATTTTAAGAGCCCTGCTCGCCTAAATCCGGGCGGATTTAGGCGAGCAGGGCCCTGCGCGCCGGTGCGCCCATTTTACATAAGCCTACCGGCGCGCGCGCAGAGCCCCGGGACTCGCGTAAGTCCCGGGGTTTTCTGAGGGGGGCGGGCCCGGGGGCGCGGCCACGGCCCGGGGCGGTCCGGGGGCGCGGCCGCGCCATCCGGACCCGCCCCCAGGTTGCGTCCCGGCGCGCGGGGATTTACGTCTCCCTCCGGGAGGCGTAAATCCCCCGACAATCCCCCGACACTGGAAAAAAGGACCTGGGGACATCTGCACTGGCGTTTTATGACTTATTTTCTGATCCTGCCCAAAACAAACCCCAAGGAACACCTCGCTTAAATGTAGCTTGCTGAAGAACACATGCACGTGTAGATGGGTTGAGGGAGGGCAGTTTCAGAGAGGCAGTTTAACTGAGTAAGTTATCTTTCACCCATGTAAATGGCTTTGAACCTTGCCCTGCAATATTTATAGTTTATTGATGCATGTTTTCTAAAAAGCAGTCTTAGGAATAGAGTTACTCATTTATTAGACTTTGCAAGTCATTTTAAAGACATTTCACTCCTCTTTTTTAATCTTAGCCAAAAAACCTTTATAAATCAGGCCTTCAATGATGGAATCCTTCACAGAACCTATGACCACCCCTAACCCTAATCCTAGCCCTATCATAAAACCTAACCCTAACCCTTACACTGAGCCTTCACTTAACCCTGACTTTGATCCTAACCTTCACTCTAACCCTAATCATATCTATAATCCTCTTTCTAACTTTATCTCAAAATCTAACCTTAACTCTAATCCTGACTATGACTCTGAACTTCACTCTAACCCTAACAATAGACATAACCATAAACCTGATGCTAACTCTAACTCTAACCTTAGCCATACTCTTTCACATTCAGATGGGATAACAAAGTTCTTTTTTTCCATTCCACCCAAGGCAAAATCTGCAAGAAAGACAGGTAGAGATTGGCACAGCTCGATGCAGGAAATTATTTTGACGGCACTGACTTATTTCCTGATACTGTCCATCTCTGTTTATAATGCCGCTAAAGTCAACTCTCAGCCAAGCACTGCAAAGGTAACAGGATACATAAAGCAGGGGGACATCATTATAGGGGGGATCATCCCTGTTCACAATGCTAAAACCTACCTCCCGCCGATTCCCTTCACTGAGACTCCCAGCATCCAGCTTTGCAGCACGTAAGTGACAGATTATTTTCCCCATGCTTCTTTTTCCATGCCATTATAATTAATTTCATGACAGCATCATCATACAATTGTTAATTGTTCATTAAATAAAAAAAAAGTCTTTTAAAATTGAATTTAAATCTGCTACTTCTTAGTTTCAAGAAATATCCTCTGGAACATAAAAAGTGCCATGCTGGGTCAGACCAAAGGTCCATCAAGTCCTGAATTGGTCTCCGATAGTGTTCAATCCGGATCGCTAGCAAATACCTGGCAGATCCCACTCCTATTTTATAAAGCGGGTGAATGCATGCACAAGTGCCAATGCATGCACATCCCGCATCAGAGGAAAAAGGGTGGTGGTATGAGTGGGGCATGGGTGTTCTGGGGCAGGGCCAAGAGATGTGCGCATTTACCTATGTGGCTGGGTATGCCCCCAGGTTCAGTGCCTCCTAACTTTACTTCTGCTATGGAGGAGATGGAAATAAAAAAAAATACAGAATCTGTGAGGGGTTTGTGTGGTTTGGAGTAACTGGGAGGAGTGCATGCTAAAAACCAGGGGGATTGAGAGGAACAAGGAGAAAAATGGGCAAACTGGTGGACAAACTGGTGAGACTGGTCCACAGCTGGAAGTGCCTCTGTTATAAAATACCCTCATTTGCATGATCCAAAACTGACTTACACTGCTGTGAGCTCACAAGCTTCAAATTAGGAGCCCATATACACACACCTAGCCTATTATATAACAGGCGCACATATTATAAAACAGCCACGTCTCTGGTCATGCATCAGTGCACATGTGCATATGTGCGCCCATTTGAAAGTTAATGTCCCCATGTATTCATTTAGGGGCAGATTTTAAAAGGTCTGCGCGAGGTGTACATTTGTGCCGCTACCTGGTGCGCACAAATGTACGCCCAATTTTATAACTTGCGCGCACCGGCCGAGTGCTGTGCCAGCACGCGATCCCCCGGCTGCTGTGCCGGAGTCCTTGGTCACGCCTCCCTGACTGCCCCCGTACCACCCAGCCACTCCCATGGACTGCCCCGCCATGCCCACGGATCATCTGCCCCGCCACCGTCCTGCCCCCTGCCCGCCCATTCAGAAAAGCCCCGGGACCTATGCACATCCCAGGGCTTTACGCACGCCGCTGGGCCTTTTGAAATTAGGCCCGGCACGCGTAACCCCCATACGTGCGTAAATCCTCCTGGATTTACGCTCATAGGTCTTTGAAAATCTGCCCCTTAATTCTATAACCGTTTAAGTATATATGCATAGTTTTGTCTGCAAAATAAGTTGATATTTCAACTGAATATATACCGGTATCTTGTTTTTGAAAATCAGCTGAATTTGTGCATGGCCAGATGGGTGCTCTATTAGAAATTCACTATTACATGTACATTTGCCTGTCTTCCATTTATATCACACATTTCTGTTGTTTTTATAGACTACAATTAATTATTTACCAGGATATGCAGGCCATGGTATTTGCCTTGGAAGAAATTAACAGAAATGGCACCCTGCTGCCCAACATCACCCTGGGGTTCTGGATATATGACTCCTGTGATACTCCATCCCGGTCTCTGCAAGGCACAATGTGGCAACTCACTGGGCACAAAGATCCCATCCCAAATTACACCTGCAGGGGAACATCTCCATTAACTGCGGTGCTTGGAGATGCTAAGTCTCGAATGTCCATAACTATGGCTCAGCTACTGGGGGTCTACAAATATGCACAGGTATGGAATATCCTTCTGCTCTGGTTATTTCTAAAGATAATTTCAATTTGTTTTTTGGAACCCTTTGAAAGCCAGATTGAAGATGTGGCTGTACAGAAAGTCATTTTGGTTGCTATTAATCATTATCAAGAAGTAGAATGGAAAGTGGAGGTAAATTGCTTAATTACCTTTGGACAAAGTAACACTATTAGGGTGGGAAAACTTTTAGCATGTCTTGAGATAACCTTTAAGAAAAAGAGGGAAAAATGCATATTATTATCATTCTCATAACTGATGATCAAGCGTTAGAAAAACTAATTAATATTGTTGATGAAATTCTTCTAGATCAGCTATGCCGCTTCTGTAGCCACTCTTAGTGATAAAAGTCGATTTCCCTCTTTCCTCCGCACTACTCAAAGTGATGAGTACCAGTCTCTGGGCATTGCCCGGTTGATCACCTTCTTCAGTTGGACCTGGGTTGGAATCCTCGCTGAGGACAGTGACTATGGACAGATAGGGAGTCAGATGCTAAAAGAAGAGCTCATCAAGGCTGGGATCTGTGTAGCCTTCTATGAAAACATCCCCCTATTTTACTCTCAAGAGAAGACACGGCACATTTTGGAGGTGGTAAAGAAAATGACAGCCAGAGTCATCGTGGTCTTTTCCACTGCCAACAACCTTTATCCAGTGATGCTGGCAATTGCAAAGAGTGACATATCTGGGAAAGTCTGGATTGCTACAGATGCCTGGGCTGACTTTCCAATATTTAATGTAAAGGAGTTCTCAAAAACTCTTAAAGGAACCATTGCATTCTCTGTTACTGCAGGCAACATTCCAAGGTTCAAAGACTACCTCTATGATCTTCATCCTTTCAGAACTACAGAAGACATCTTTATTAGGGAGTTTTGGGAAGAAGTTTTTGGCTGCAGGTGGGCTGACCCCAACATGGACCAGGACACTCTTCAAGAACTAAGCAGAAAAGGGAAACTCTGCACAGGGAAGGAAGACCCAAGTTCTCTTGATATTCGTTTCTTTGATATGACAAACCTAAGGTATGCGTATAATGCGTATAACTCTGTGTATGTGGTGGCTCATGCCCTGCATGCCATGCATTCTTGTAAACCTGGAGAAGGATCTTTCTTCAATGGATCATGCGGGGACATCAAACACTTTAAGCCTTGGCAGGTAAGTGCCAGTGTTTGTTTGAGATATGTGATTGTAAGTATGCTTGACCCATACAGTTCACTACTTGACAATGACACACAGTATGAGGTATATTTTTAAAAGGGCATTTAACTGAAAAAGTTCACATATGCTTTTCAGTCTGCGGAAACTCGACTGATCTTCAAACACCAGGTACTCATAAGAACATAAGAAATTGCCATATTGGGTCAGATCAAGGGTTCATCAAGCCCAGCATCCTGTTTCCAACAGTGGTCAATCCAGGCTACAAGTATCTGGCAAGAACACAAACACTAAATAAATTCCATGCTACTGGTGCCAGTAATAGCAGTGGCTATTCCCTAAGTCAACTTGATTGATAGCAGTTAATGAACTTCTCCAAGAATTTATCCAAACCATTTTTAAACCCAGCTACAGTAACTGCACTACCACATCCTCTGGCAACAAATTCCAGAACTTAATTGTGTGTTGAGTGAAAAATAATTTTCTCCAATTAGTTTTAAATCTGCTACTTGCTAACTTCATGGAGTGCCCCCTAGTTCTTCTATTATCCAAAAGAGTAAATAACTGATTCCCATTTACACATTCTAGACCTCTAATGAATTTAAAGACCTATATCATATCCCCCCTTCAGCTGTCTCTTCAAGCTGAACAGCCCTAACCTGTTTAGCCTTTCCTCATAGAGGAGCTGTTCCATCCCTTTTATAATTTTGGTTGTCCTTCTCTTTATCTTCTCCAGTGCAACTATATCTTTTTGAGATATGACAACCAGAATTGTACACAGTACTCAAGGTATGGTCTCACCATGGAGCGATACAGAGGCATTATGACATTTTCCATTTTATTTACCATTCCCTTCCTAATAATTCCCAACATTCTGTTTGCTTTTTTGACTGCTGCAGCACACTGAGTCAATGATTTCAATGTAATATCAACTATGACGCCCAGATCTTTTTCCTGGGTGGTAGCTTTTAATATTGAACCTACATCTTGTAATTACAGTTTGGGTTATTTTTCCCTATATTCATCACCTTGCACTTGTCCACATTAAATTTAATCTGCCATTTGGATGCCCAACCTTCCAGTTTTGCAAGTTCCTCCTGCAATTTATCACAATCCACGTGTGATTTAACTACTCTGAATAATTTTGTATCATCCGCAAATTTGATAATCTCACTCATCGTATTCCTTTCCAGATCATTTATAAATATATTGAAAAGCACCGGTCCAAGTACAGATCCCTGAGGCACTCCACTGTTTACCTCTTCCACTGAAAAGATTTACCATTTAATCTTACTCTTTGTTTCCTGTCTTTTAACCAGTTTGTAATCCACGAAAGGACATCGCCATATCCTATGACTTTTTACTTTTCCTAGAAGCCTCTCATCAGGGACTTTGTCAAATGCCTTCTGAAAATCCAAATACGCTACATCTACCGGCTCACCTTTATCCACATGTTTATTAACCCCTTCAAAAAGCTGACTGCTAACTGGTATTCAGAAAAGTAAAATTAGGTCTCTTACTTGCAATTCTTATTTCCTGAAGTCGACATGCTTGGATTTTTCTCCCCTATCAGCAGATGGAGACAGGGAAAGAAAGTTTAACAGAAACTGCCTCATAAGGCAATGTTCTACCTACAGCCTGTCAGTATTTTCTACCCAAAGCAATTCCTCCCTGGGATCAGGACTAAGCTACAAAACTACAAAAACATTGAAACATAGAGCCCCACCAAGGAAGGAGTTCCAAAAGGGAGCAGGTGCCTCCTGCAGGTTGTTTAACTCCGGAAACCTGGAGTTGCTGAAGGGTATACTCCTTGAGGCTTGGAGGTAATTAACGAGAAGTCAAAGTTGATACTGGATGTGGAAGTCTGGGTGCAGGCGCCTAATGCAGGTCGTGTAAACCCAGGGAGAATGAACATCGCAGTGGGAATGAACGCAGATGGTCCTTTGAATGGTGCCTCCTGCTGGTCAAGAAGATTCCAGGAGTAGAGGGAAATGAAGAAGGTCTGGATGCAGGCGCCTCCTGCGGGTCGTATGAAGCTAGACATACTGTAAAGAGACAAGCGGTTAGTACACAATTCTTAGTGAAAAACAAAGAATTTGAGTCCTGGAATTTGGAGAGAAAATTCTACTTAAAAACAGGAAAGGTATGTCCAAAAAAAGTCAAAACTTGTTTAAAAATTTAATAACCCATGAGTTCAGAACTTGGAGAAAAATTTCTGCTTGCAACCAGAAAGCAAAGTTCGGAACTTGGGAAAAAAATTTCTGCTTAAATATAGAGAACAAGAGTTCAGAAAAAGTTTGTTAGAAAGACAAATAACAAAGTTCAGCAAACTTGAGAAAAATTTCTGAAAAAGTTTTGGCCAGAACATTTTTTTTTTAAATTAGTCCAGGAAATTTATAGAAAAATCTCTGGTGAAAATTAGGCCAAACACATAGAAATAATTTATCCAGAAACTTTTGTGGAAATGTTTCTGGTAAAAGTTAGACCAGACAAAAATGTAAAAATTTGTCCAGGAAATGTTGTGCCCATCACAGGAACTGGCTCACCGGGCTCATGGCCTTTGGATTCTGTTACAAACGCACTAGAAAAGCCCTGGGAAGGGCGTAGAGGTGTGACTGCTTGCTCCTGAGAGAGAGTGTGAGCCCTTGGGCCAGAGGTGGCTCAGGGAGTAGCCCCAAGTCACACCTCGAGTGAGGTAAGCAAGTCAGGCATGGGCAGAGCAAGAACACAGGAGGAGGATAAAGTGGGTCAACCCTCTGTTGAACCAACATGTACTAGAGATGACAGAGGGCTGGAAACTCTAAGGGAAGGTACCGGAGTAGGGGATTCCTAACCGATGAGAGTCAAAGAGTCAGAGTACATAGGGAACGAGGACTCATGAAACTAGGACAAGAAGAGGACTCCTGGACTGGACAAGACGAGATGAGATGCTTGAAGACGTGGTGACTTGGACAAGATCATATTCTTGAAGACTTGAAGAAGAGGATACTCTTGAAGACGAAGAAGAGAAGAGGTTCTTGGAGACTTGGGAGAGTGCTGTCCCTCAGGGCGCCCTACACAGCCCGACGTGGACTGGTCACAGACCACCCTGTCCCACTGCGTGCCCTACACAACCTAGAAGGCTGGTTGCGGACCACACTGAGAGCGAACATGCAAAGGGAGGAGAAGAAAGTCTGGACAGCACTTGAGAGAAGTCCAACCAGAGACGATTTTGGTCACCTGAAGACTGATACCGGGAACACAGAACGCTTCCGCGAAGGATGACTGGAGGAGAAGTCCAGGAGGCGGCAAGGCTGCTGGTGGATTCTTCAGGAACGAGAAATAGAAGAAGATACGTGAGAGGGGAAGCCTCAAGTGCAGGTCATCTGGACATCTGGATCTTGGAAAGAGAAGACAACTGGACATCAGGGACTCTGGACATCGGAGACGATGGACACAGGTAGAGTGGGCTACTGGATGAGTAGAGATTAGAAGGTCATAGAGAAGAGGATGACGGACATCAGGATGAAGGACATCTGGACATCTGGCTGACCGGAACATCTGAGACATCAAGGTACGGACAAGGAACCCCGAGGTTTACAGAAGCAATGCCAAGGACTGGAACATACCACGAGTATGATCCGATGAGGGATGAACATGGAGCATCGGACAGACATCAAGAAGAAGAAGAAGACATGGAACATGAAGTCTTCCAGACAGGAGCAGCAAGATGGACCATGATGGAAGCAGTGGAACTCCATGGAGGGTAAAACTCTGAAGATGGATTCTGGAGCAGTCGTAACTCCAAAGATGTTAAGCAGAGTGGTAGCAACTCCGAGGATGGTTTATGGAGTAGTAATAACTCCATCCAAAGGCACTGAGGAACTGAAAAAGTGCATTTTTATAGGGCAGAACCAGGAAGAGCCCTGAAGACGTCATCAGGGAGGGGACAGGAGTGCTTCCTGTCTCTGGCCCTTTAAAAGACAAGGATGGAAGATGGGTGGAGCTAGGGCCTGCAGCGGCATCCTGCCATGCTGGAGAGGAACAGTAGGCTGAAGGCAGCTCCTGCTGCTGAAGAGGAGCTGCACCGGGGCATCCCAAGAAGAAGAGGAGAGCGGCTGTGGCGGCTTCCTGCCAACGAAGAAGGCCTTCAGCGGCGGCACTCGGACTGCGGTGGAGAGAAGCATCCCCGTGAGGGGATTCCCCCGAAGGAGAAGTCGGCGGCGCGGCTTCAGCCGCGCAGGAGGGAGTCCAGCAGTAGTAGCGGTAAACAGCAGTAGTGGCGGCAAGGCCACAAAGAAGCAAGGAGGCGCGGCTCGGCGGCTGCGCTGGAGAGAGAGGTGAGGCCCTGTCTGTGGGATGGTGTCTGCGGACAGGGGCGTAACATATAGCTTTATAAGCCTTCTAACTTCTATTTCCACTAAACAGCAGAAACAAATGATCTGATTATCTAAAATCGTTGGTTACCTTCAGAAAACACAACCTTCAGAATCATGTGCAGTTCCGTCAGCTTTCTGCCCAAACCAGGTCTTTGAAAAAAACAGAAATTCCACTGACTGATCCATATGGAAAGCTGAGAAGATGTTTGGCAAAAGGGAAGGCATTGTGCAAATTAAAATCCCTTCCAAAGAAATCCTCAAAAAGGAATCCCTACACGGCAAAGACTGAATTTCCAATTCTCAGCTTGCAGAATAAATTGCCACCAGAAACATTGCTTTCAATGTTACTCTCTTTAGGGGCTCAAAAGGAGAAGTTGACAAGGTAGCCAAAACCAGGTTGAGATTTCAATTGGGGAAGCATCCCCAACCCTTTCAGGAAATGTTCCACATCTGATGGAGAAGCCAAATAACTTGCAAAACTGTCCCTAGTATAAGAAGACAGTGCCATGCATGCACCTTCAGTGAATTTGCTCTGCAAAAGGAAGAGAATACTGGAGACTGATGCCCTAAGTAGCAGTATCTTTTTGTCTTTACACCAAATCCTTTCCAAACTTTGACATAGGTCAAGGAAATCAAGTGCTTCCATGCATGAAGTAATGTGGATACTACATCCTCCAAGTAGCTCTTGTTCCTCAAACTTCTCCTCTCAAAAGCCAAGCCCCAAAACAAAATCAAGTCTTCTGGTCAATGATTTTGCCCTGATCAAACCTCAAATGCTTTTGAGCCAGATGAAGTCCACAAACCACAGTCTACTAGGCCACTCTAGAGCTACAAGATTTACCAGACCCTGATGCCTCTGAATCCTTTGAACCACTCAGCCTATTAATGGCCATTAAGGAAAGACATACAGATGTTGCCCCTTGGGTCACTTTTGAACTAAGGAATCCATACCTGCTAATTCTCTTTTTCGCTGAAAAAGCATTGACTATAAATGCCTTCAGGTCTGAGGAACCTCCCACTCAGACAGAATCCAAGCGATTGCCTTTCCCAACAATTCTCACTCTCTGGGATCCAGTGTGTCTGCTCAAATAATCCACTTAAATATTTTCCACACCAGCATTATACACTGCTAATAATGCTAAAAGATAACTATCTGCTCCCTGGAGCAACAGGTTCATGTTTTGTCACAAACCATGCGCTCCTGGTCCTGCCTTGCTGGTTCACATAAGCTATTTCTGTAGCATTGTCAAAAAATATTCTGACTGCCTTTCCTTTTAGTAGCAGTAGAAACTTGAGCAAGGATTTCCTGATGTGGCACCAATGAAGGAAAGCTTGTCATAGTGGTATGAAGATCCTTTGCTGAAAAGCTGGTACAAGTGAAAAATTCAAGTGGAAGAAAGCTCAAAGTTACCAGTTCCAATTCTTTTGAGAGGACAAGTGGTAATAGCGACTCCTCTCCTCATAAGTCTGTGAAGAGAAAAAAATATCTTTCAGGAAGACTTCGTGTAGATACAGAATCCCGTATGGTAAGGTAGTGTGGAAGTTGACAGACATCAGTGCGGACCTTCAGGCAGGATATTGATTCAGCGTATTAAATTTCCAGGTAGACATTTGGATGAATATCTCTTGGGATAGAGACAATTGAGCCAGTGTAAGATAAATGAGGGTCAAGGGTAGCAAAGGCTCCAGCAGGCAATGGGAAGCCAGGATGACATTCATAGTCCTTTACTAAGCAGTGGATGGATACCAGAAGAGTGCATGTAGCAAATTCATAAAGTCCAGTTTAGATTTACCAGCTCAGGGCACTGCAGGGAAGGATGTTGGAGGAAAAATGTCAGTGAACGCTGGATTGTAACAACTTGCCTTGGCACAACAAGGAATCACAAAATACTGGTATGGTCACTTGCAAAGGAGAAAAGGTAGAACTTCTCACTTGTAAGGAGCAAAGCAGGATCTAAGCTGGATCCAAAGTGAATTAGTCATGTAGAAATCAATGAGATGAGAAGCTCCATGGTGAACTTCAAAGTTGAAGAAAAGTTTGACTAGAAATTATTCCTGCAAGGAGTGAGGTGAGCAAGAGGAAGCGGAACCAGGTGTAGGGAGTAGGTTCATGTTTTGTCACAAACCATGCGCTCCTGGTCCTACCTTGCTGGTTCACATAAGCTATTTCTGTAGCATTGTCCAAAAATATTCTCACTGCCTTTCCTTTCAGTAGTGGTAGAAACTTGAGCAAGGATTTCCTGATTGTCCTCATTTCCAAACATCAAGACTTCTCCTCCACACTCCAGAGATCTTGCACCATCCATCCCTGCCAATGTGTTCCCCAACCATTGAGACTTGTATTCATGGTAATCACCATCAACTCCAGAATTTCCAACTCTGTCCCCCTAGATAAGTTGTCTATGGAGAGCTGCCATAACAGACTGCATCTGGCCTCTGGAAAAAGGGGTAAATGGATTTCATACTCTTGAGAATGAGGATTTCACCAGAGATGAGAACTCTTTGCCATGGCCACATATGCACCTCTGCCCACCGGATCCAAATCCAGAGTCTCAAGCCCAGGTCTAGCCCGAAACATTCCTTTCAAATGAATGCAATGAATAAGGTTCTTTTCATTCATGGAGGGGGGAAGGGGGGGGGCTCTAATTCATTTCAGGGCCCTTCAAATGAAACAAATTTCTTTTATTCATTGTATTTTTTAAATTCAATTGAAACAAATGCGCACATCCTTAGTTGTAATGGGTCCACTTCTCATAAAACTGGGACAATCACTCCCCTATTCTCAGAAGTGACGTATGGACGCTTGGTCCTTAATTGAACAGCTTTTTCCTCCACCTGAGCTCCCTCCAACACCATCATGTGCATCCATGCAGCTCAAATAAAAGGACTGCAAATTACTGTAATACTGTTTCTGTGAATAAGCAACAGCAAATGAAGAGACAGTCCCTAAACCTTGGCCAATGATACTTTCTTTCTCTGTCTCCATCTGCTGGTAGATGAGAATATCCTAAGATATCCCAAGTCTGTGGGCTGGTCTGGTAAGGATGATAAGGAATTATTATTATTATTATTATTATTTATTGCTTTGTGCAATTTGCAGCATACATAAAATGTTATAACAAATATATAGGGTCATTTTCCAACTCGCTTGTGAAAAGCACCATAACTCATGATGCGAAGCAAATTTTGAAAAGGGGCGGAGTCAGGGGTGGGAATTTTGTAAAAGTGGGCTGGCTTCTCAAAGTGCAAAGCCATAATGGATGATATCGCACAGTTTTAACACTGAAAATAAAACACCTTTTTCATTGGCATTAAGTTGTACAATATGCCCATAATGCAAATTATGATTTTTTTGCAAATTCTGTTCTGGGGGTGGGCCTGAGATGGGGGGAGAGGGAAAGAGAGAGAGAGAGAGAGCACCTCTGGGGGGTGGCCCACTAGTAAGCAGCTATTTATGCTACTATAGGAGGCCCACCTAGTAACTCAAGGTGAGGTTTAGGTAGTAGTGTAGGGGTTAGGGGCCACTTTGACATGCAGAGTGAGACATACAAACAGAACAGTGCACTCTTGTAAAGATTTGATGTCTTTCAGAGTGTGGAAACTCACACAACAATGAGATTTGTACAATGTTCTCTCAACCTAGCTTGATATTACCCAGGTAGAGAGTCCATCAAGCTAGGTTGAGAGAACATATTTGGGCAATAAGCAGCAGGGATCAGTAAAAGGATAAATGAGAGGTTTGCTGTCCTGTAGGGGAGCAGGGTGATCTCTTGTTATTTTTAAATAATGGAAAGCTGATCTGAACAGCCAAGTCTTATAGTGTTTCTGAATCTCAAGTGGTCCTTGATGACCTCTCATGTCCTATCGGATGGTGTACCACATTTTGGAGTCCAGCAGGGGAATGCCCTCATATTAGTTTTGGCTATAGAGGCCTTGGCTGTAGATGGAATGATAAATGGAGAGTTTTGTTTGTGGTATATAGTGTCAACTGGTCCCTATAAAGTTTGTGTGTTAGCGGCATGCCTGCTATGTCCGTACATTTTTAAAACAAATATACATGTAGAAGTTCCTATCACACTTCCAAAATGCTCCATGGAATGGCTCTTTAATCTGTGGCTAAGAGAATGCTTGTGACTAAAGTTTGGGCAGGAGTTCAGGTAAATGAAAATCCACTTATGCAGACTCAGAAAATCCACCCCAAATAAGTGATTTCAAAATGGACTCAATAATGTTTTCCAAAAACGTTTCCTTCTTTGTGTTGAACTGATGCACAGACTTTTAAGAAAATTCTAGGTTTCTCTGTTTCTTTGCATGTTGTGATAAACTTTCTTACACTAATAAAAAGTTTATCCAAAGATGTTACTATACATCAGCTTTGGAGACACAAGTTCCTTCTCCAGACAATCTGATAAAAGGCATCGCAGCCTGCAAAGAACCCAGGTTCTCCAAGGACAAGCAGGATGGTAGTCCTCACACATGGGTGACATCATCAGATGGAGCCCGGCACGGGAAAATATGACAGGCAAACTGAGCATGCCCAGCATGCTGCCAAGCACGTGTCCATGTGGGGTCCCTCTTCAGTCTCTTCTTTTCCGTGGAGCTGTTGCTTCGTAGTTTCGGAACTCACGCTTCTTTTTTGAGAAATTTGTTACTTTAAAGTGGTTTTTTTTGCCTTCCACACATCACATAGGGTCCATCACCCTCCTTGGCCTGCGATCGGTAAGTTTCATGGGTCATCACGGTCAATTGCCAATGGCATCCCCTCCCGGTGCCCGACGACCATCAACCGCACGTCGTGCTCTTTTTTGAATTGCATCGACCGGCTTCTGCTGGTGCCCCCGGTGCCCCATTCATGTCCATCACAGACCCCCCACGACGTCTGTGGCCATTGCCTGGGGGCTTCCCATGATGTCTGTGTCTGTGATCTCTGTGCCCAGATGACCCTGAAGGGTTGTCGGTGCCGCCTCAATAAAATGGAAAAACCTTTCGGGTGCAAGCATTCGGAGCCATCCTCGGCATTGGGAACATCCACCACTTGGAAAGGAGCTCCCAGCTCCTACTCAATCAGGTTCTTCTTCCCCTGTCGTGCCTGGTCCTGACATCAGCACAGGGGACCATCTGTATCCCTGTCATCTCGTTCCCAGTCCGGTTCCTTGACATCACCATTGGTATTTGGAAAGGACCGCGGTGTTCATCGAGAAAGATCTAAGAAGCATCGGCATTGGTCCTCTTCCTCCACCAAACCAGACCATGAGAAGGCATCAACCTCAGTGCCTGCCAAGAAACAGTCGAGGGTGGAGGAGGCCATTCCCTCTGACCCCACTGATGCCTCCAAGTGGCCTCCACTGATACCGGTGGAAGGCTTAGTCCCCCTTACCCAGGGGTATATACCGATTTTGCCAGCTCCTCCTAAGGCCGTACTCTCCTCGCTGGCCTTGAAGGAGGTGTTAGAGAGGTGCATGCGGTTGGCCAGGCCCTGCAGGGCCTTTAGCCTCCAGTTTCCCGAATACTGCCTCTGCTGCAAGAGCCTGCTCCACCGGTGCTTGCGCCCTTGCTGGAGCGGCGCGACGTGCTCATCACTATTTTACCAACACAGCCGGCTCTGGTGCCCCAAGCCCCTCCATGGCCCATGGGTGCACCACTGCCACTGCCACCAGCCCCCATACCAGTGAGCAACTCCTCTGAGGAGTGGCTTGGAGATGCATGGTGCCATCTCACCTGCCAGCTCTCCCAGGGCTATCGGGATCAGTTCCACCAATTCCTTCAGTGCCCCTATTCCCACTGATGCCATTGGACCCCCATGCCACCCTTGCAGTCTCAGGACCTCCTGATGCCCCCAGCACCCCTGCCGGTGCCCTCGAGAACCAAGCCACGCACGCCGATGGGCCTTCCACCCCATGCATCCCCGGAGGGTCGCAATGAGGGAGAAACCCACTAAGACCCCTGGGAGGAGAAGGCTTCCATATCCTCCTCCGAGGAATCGGAAGATTTGTCTTCTGAGCCATCTCCACTGGGTTTGTAAAGGCCATGGCTGAGTCGGTGCCTTTCCAATTCTTAACAGAATAGGTCTCAACGCACAAAATGCTTCACATCCTGAAATTCATGGATGCCCCAAAGGAGGTGGTGGCGGTGCCAGTCCATGACATTTTCAAGGAATTTGTGACCCACCTATGGGAGCATCCCATCTTGGTGCTGCTGGTCAACAGAGAGACAGATGAGGTGTACCTAGTCCAGCCGTCCACTGGGTTCGACTGCCATCAACTCTCCCACCAATCAGTGGTGGTGAAGTCAGCCCTAAAAAGGTTTAAGAGGATTTGTACCCATGTTTTGGCTCAGGCAGTCAAGCCCATTCCACCCAGTCTACAGGAAAAGGGTTCTACTCCAGGTACTTTCTAACCCCCAAGAATACGGGTGGCTTCAGGCCCATTTTGGAACTGAGAGCTCTAAACCATTTTTTGGTAAAGGAGAAGTTCAAAATGGTCTAACTGGGTACATTAATTCCCCTTTTTCGAGCATGAGACTGGCTCTGCTCCCTCGATCTAAAAGATGTGTATGGCCATATCCCCATTTTTCAGGCGAATCGGCAGTACCTAAGATTCCTAAGAACATAAGAACATAAGAAATTGCCATGCTGGGTCAGACCAAGGGTCCATCAAGCCCAGCATCCTGTTTCCAACAGAGGCCAAACCAGGCCACAAGAACCTGGCAATTACCCAAACACTAAGAAGATCCCATGCTACTGATGCAATTAATAGCAGTGACTATTCTATAAGTAAACTTGATTAATAGCCATTAATGGACTTCTCCTCCAAGAACTTATCCAAACCTTTTTTGAACCCAGCTACACTAACTGCACTAACCACATCCTCTGGCAACAAATTCCAGAGCTTTATTGTGTGTTGAGTGAAAAAGAATTTTCTCCAATTAGTCTTAAATGTGCCACTTGCTAACTTCATGGAATACCCCCTAGTCCTTCTATTATTCGAAAGTGTAAATAACCGATTCACATCTACTCATTCAAGATCTCTCATGATCTTAAAGACCTCTATCATATCCCCCCTCAACTGTCTCAACCTCTTCAGCCTTTCCTCAAAGGGGATCTGTTCCATCCCCTTTATCATTTTGGTTGCCCTTCTCTGTACCTTCTCCATCGCAACAATATATTTTTTGAGATGTGGCGACCAAAATTGTATGCAGTATTAAAGGTGCGGTCTCACCATGGAGCAATATAGAGGCATTATGACATTTTCCGTTTTATTAACCATTCCCTTCCTAATAATTCCTAACATTCTGTTTGCTTTTTTGACTGCTGCAGCACACTGAGCCGACGATTTTAAAGTATTATCTACTATGATGCCTAGATCTTTTTCCTGGGTGGTAGCTCCTACTATGGAACCTAACATCGAGTAACTACAGCAAGGGTTACTTCCTGGTCAATGGGCAGCACTATCAGTATTATGTCCTCCCTCTTGGCTTCGCATCTGCATCTTGGGTTTTCACCAAGTGTCTGGCAGTTATCAGGGCACATTTTTGAAGGTGGGGAGTTCATGTTTTCCCCTATCTCGATGATTACCTCATCAAGGGCAACTCCCAACAGGGGGCTCAGAGTGCCTTGCACCTAACAATTGACACCTTGGAGGCCCTGAGATTCTTGATCAACTACCTCTAATCCCATCTCCAGCCATCCAGGTAGCTGGACTTCATTGGGGCATGTCTGGACACCATCCAGATGAGGCCTTTCCTGCCTCGAGACAGGTAGAGACTTTAGCTGCTCTCGCCCAGCACATCTCTGACTGCCCACATATCTCTGCTCATCAATTCCTCCAGCTACTGGGCCACATGGCAGCGATGGTACATGACACAACGTTTGCTTGGCTAGAAATGCGATGGGCATAGTGGACACTCCGCTCTCAGTGGTATCACACATTGCAGAATTTGTGTGTTCCCATCCTGGTCACGGCCAAGCTATGGCAATCCCTTCTGTGGTGGACAATCCCCCCGAACCTGGATCAGGGTTGTCCTTTTTGGAGTGCTCAGCCTCAGGCTATGCTCACCACCAATGCTTCTCAGATGGGATCGGGAGCGCATGTGCTGGGCCATCGTACCCAAGAGCTTTGGTCAGTTCAGGAGTCACAGTTCCAGATCAAATTCTTGGAGCTACAAGCAATCCGCTATGCCCTGCGGGTGTTCCATGACCTCCAGATGAACAAGATACTTCTGGTTCAGACCAGTAATCAGGTGGCCATGTGGTACCTGAATAAACAGGGAGGGACAAGGTCATTCCCTCTTTTCCAGGAGGCAGTCCAGGTTTGGTCGTGGGCCATCGAGAATGGTATCACTCTCTGGGTGGTGTACCTTCCGGGTGTTGACAAGATTCTGGCTGATGCCTTGTCGGATGTTCCAGCCCCACGAATGGTCCTTCAGTCAAAAGGTGGCAAGCTGCATCTTCCGCTGCTGAGGGACCCCAGACATAGATCTGTTTGCCTCCATGGAGAACAGAAAAGTGCAACGCTTCTTCTCCCTCGGCAGGCAAGGCAGGGGTTTGATAGTGGATGCCTTCTTGATCAACTAGGGCAAGGGGCTGCTGTACACTTATCCGCCTCTTCCACTCATAAGCAGGACACTCCAGAAGTTGTGGTAGGATCAGGGCTCCATGATTCTGATTGCTTCCTGCTGGACCCGCCAGGTCTAGTTCCAGACTTTTCGGGACATGGCTTCGTCATCACCTCATCACTCAGGACCAGGGAAGGCTCCATCACCCCAACTTGTGGGCCTTGGCCCTCACAGCCTGGATGTTGACCGGAGCAAGGTAGAGGCACTCGGCCTGTCGGAGGGGGTATCTCGTGTCCTTCTGGCGTCACAAAAGCTTTCCACTAGAAAATCTTGTAATCTAAAGTGGAAGTGGTTCTCTTCCTGGTGTGAGGTTCGTGGCCTAGACCTCTTCTCATGCTGCCCTTCAGCACTACTAGACTATTTGTTATTGCTCTCCGAGTCCGGTCTGCAGACCACGTCGGTATTGGTTTACCTCAGTGCCATAGGAGCTTGCCATCGGGATTCGGATGATTCTGAAATTTCTTCCCATTCACTAGTGGGCAGATTCATGAGGGGCTTACTACAACTAAAGCTCCCTACTTGCCCCCCCCCCCCCCCCCCCGGCAGTTTCCTAGGATCTCAACACAGTACTCTTGCAACTCATGAAACCTCAGTTTGTAGCGTTGCGCTCGTGTGACCTAAAGTACCTCTCCTGGAAGGTAATCTTCTTGGTTGCAGTTACATCAGCTCGCAGGATAAGTGAACTGTAAGCTCTGGTGTCAAACCCTCCTTATACGAAGTTTTGTCATGGCAAGGTGGCCCTACAGACACACCCAAAGTTCCTTCCCAAAGTGGTTTCAGAGTTCTATCTCAACCAGTCCATTGTGTTGCCTTTTGTTCCTGAGGGCTCATGCTCACAAGGTGAGTATGCCCTGCAAGAGGGCACTTCTCTTTTACTTGGAACTCAGCTTTTCATATCCTTTGACAGAAACCAATTAGCAGTCACTGTCTCCAAGCAAACTCTATCCCACTGGCTAGCGGATTGCATCATTTTCTGCTGGGGTTGCAACTTGATGCCCACGTAAAAGCTCACTCTGTCTGAGCCATGTCAGTCTCGGTGGCTCACTTGCGTGCAGTTCCCATTCGTGAGATTTGCAGAGCAGCGTCTTGGAGTTCCCGCCACACTTTCACCTCGCATTATTGCCTGGACTAGGATGGCCAAAAAGACAGTCATTTCGGACAGTCCATCCTCCGTAATCTATTCCAGCCATGAAAACCCAACTCTCCCTCCATGGGCCCTGTCCTTGGGTTCAGGCCTGCTCCAATGGTGGCTGCAGTTCCAGTTGTAGTGCACGTTGGCACCTGTTCTCTGCTGCCCATGTTCGGAGAGGCCTGGAGCAACTTAATCACCCATGTGTGAAGACTACCATCCTGCTTGTCCTTGGAGAAAGCAGAGTTGTTTACCTGTAACAGATGTTCTCCAAGGACAGCAGGATGGTAGTCCTCACAAAACCCGCCCACTACCCACACAGTTGGTTTTTCTCATGGTTTGTTATTTTATTTTATCGCAAACTCTATGTTATAAAACTGAAGAGGGACCTTGCGTGGATGCGTGGTTGGCGGCATGCTGGGCATGCTCAGTGTGCATGTCAAAGTTTCCATACCAGGCTCCATCCGATGTTGTCACCCATGTGTGAAGATTAACATTCTGCTGTCCTTGGAGAACACCTGTTACAGGTAAGCAACTCTGCTTTGTTCAGGACCTATGAGATGTCTAGGACTCTATGCAACTAGCTAGCTATAAAGAAGCCGAAGGAGAATCATGCATTTCTGAGCTGTCTATAGAATTCTTCTGAAACCTGGAACAATTTTAGTGGTCTGTGATCTGTTTCAATTATAGTGAGAAATCAATAGAGATGTGAATCGTGTCCTCGATCGTCTTAACGATCGATTTCGGCTGGGAGGGGGAGAGAATCGTATTGTTGCCGTTTGGGTGTGTAAACTATCGTGAAAATCGTTAAAATCGTGAGCCAACCCCCTAAAACCCACCCCGACCCTTTAAATTAAATCCCCCACCCTCCCCAAATGCTTTAAATTACCTGGGGATCCAGCGGTGGTCCAGAACGGAGGCGGTCCGGAACGGCCCCCTCAATTGAATCCTGTTGTCTTCAGCCGGCGCCATTTTGCAAAATGGCCGCCGCAAAATGACGGCCATAGACAAAAACGATTCGACGCAGGAGGTCGTTCCGGACCCCCGCTGGACTTTTGGCAAGTCTTGTGGGGGTCAGGAGGCCCCCCCAAGCTGGCCAAAAGTTCCTGGGAGTCCAGCGGGGTTCAGGAAGCGATTTCTTGCCGCGAATCGTTTTCCGTACGGAAAATGGTGCCGGCAGGAGATCGACTGCAGGAGGTCGTTCAGCGGGGGTTCCGGACCGCCGCTGAACGACCTCCTGCAGTCGATCTCCTGCCGGCGCCATTTTCCGTACGGAAAACGATTCGCGGCAAGAAATCGCTTCCTGAACCCCGCTGGACTCCCAGGAACTTTTGGCCAGCTTGGGGGGGCCTCCTGACCCCCACAAGACTTGCCAAAAGTCCAGCGGGGGTCCGGAACGACCTCCTGCGACAAATCGTTTTTGTCTATGGCCGCCGCCATTTTGCGGCGGCCATTTTGCAAAATGGCGCCGGCTGAAGACAACAGGATTCAATTGAGGGGGCCGTTCCGGACCGCCGCCGTTCTGGACCACCGCTGGATCCCCAGGTAATTTAAAGCATTTGGGGGGGGGGGTTCGGGAGGGTGGGGGATTTAATTTAAAGGGTCGGGGGTGGGTTTTAGGGGGTTTTAGTGTGCCGGTTTTCCTGCCCTCCCCCTTCCCCCTTCCCCCGATTTACGATTTTTTAACGATAAATCGGGGGAATTGGTATTGTATCGTGGCCCTAACGATTTTTGACGATTTAAAATATATCGAACGATATTTTAAATTGTCAAAAAACGATTCACATCCCTAGAAATCAATGAGAAACACCACTACAAATCTCATCCATGAAGTCAAGCTGCTACTGTATAAAATCAATGTATCCCCTTTCTCATTACAGTTCCTGCATTACATATGGAAGGTGCGTTTCCAGAACACCATGGGCTGGGAGATTTTCTTTGACCAAAAGGGTAACCTGCCAGCTTCTTATGATATTCTGAACTGGCACCTATCTTCAAGTGACTCCTTCACCTATGTAAACATCGGCCACTATGATTCTAGAGCAGCCAGTGGCCAGGACATCAAGATCAACACCAGTGCGATTGTGTGGCATGACAACTATACACAGGTTAGGTGACACTTCTCTGTCTTCACAAAAAACAGATTGATAAGATGCTCAGAAGTAATGATGGGAGGAGCCTTCTTTAATCTTTTTGAAATCCAATTGAATATTTGACTTGGGTGGACTTGATCAATCAAATTCAGGTTCACATTGCTTTGAATCAACTCTGATTTATTTTTCATTAATTAAAAGATGTCTGGGATCACCACTCCATATTCCAGGAGTTTGCCAGTCTTTATTTTGGGAAGGCTTTTATGAAAAGACATAGCAAAAGTTAGTAGTAGTCAATAATATGTTATAGTATACCTTGGTAACTAAAGAGAGGTATTACTACTGGAAGAAGTGAAGTAATAATACCTCTGTACTCTACAGATCTCTGGTGTAATCTCATGTTGAGAACTGGATGAATTTTGGAAACTACACCAACAAAAGCCGGAGACAGTTCAAGGAAGGATCAATAAAATGCCCAAAAAATGATGCATGGCCTATACTGTTTTATTTATTAATTAAAATATTTAATGACTGCCATTCCAAGGGTCATGGCAATTTGCAATAATACATTCATAATATAACATAACTTCTATTTAATACAATTATGAAATAAAAACCATTAAAAAATAAAAACCACTATAAAGTACAACACACCATAAAATAAAAAAATATGCACTACAATAATATACATAATACGATAAAATATAAACTGCAATAAAAGCTATCTTGACCATTCTGGTAAATGTAATCTTTGCCTGTTTGATGTTATCCCACCATCTTACTTGTAACAATCAGTATTTAATTATACTATTCTTAAAAGTTAGATTAAAAAGCCATGTTTTCAAACTCTTTTTAAAAATCTTACTGTCGGAAATCTTCCCACCCATGAGCCAGCAGAGTGGTGAGGAGAATCTCACAGGCAGGAGGCAATACAACAATATCCCCATGAAGATTAAAGTCACCCATAACTATAGCTGAGGACAAGTCAAGTTTCAGATCAGAAAGCAATTACATTAACGGTGATGTATTATGCTGAAGCAACCCTGGAAGGCAATAAACTAAACATATATTTACCCTATTAGATATGACCAACAACACCTCAAAAGGACAGACAATCGACACATCAATCTTTCTCAAATTCAAATCATTATGATATGTAATTATTAATCCTCTACCTCTTCTTCCAGGTGTAGGTAGGGATAAACAAGAATAATCAGGGGTCAAAATCTGATTGATAAGCACATTATCTGAATCTCTAAACCATGTTTTGGTAAGACATACACAAGAAAGCTTCTGATCTTTTAGAATATCGTTAATTAAAATAACTTTTTTAGTCAAAAACTGAGCGTTTAACAGAATTATCAATTACAGTAAATAGGAAGGAATAATAGTATGCTGCATAGGAGAAATAGGTTTCAAAATCTCTTTGCATGTAAAAATCTTGACTTAAATTATGTGGAGAGCTGTCTGTACCTTCCATTTCTACTAATAACTTTGATGTTTTCTGACACCATGATGAAATGAAAAACCATTAAACAGATATCTGCAAATCAGTAAGGATCACATAGGGCTCACAAAGTGCACGTGAAGGGGCGTATGAAGGGGTGCGCTGCTTTGTCATGCTCCTTCAGCATACAATACCAGGCATGTGGCACCTCCAGTGTCGCTCTCCACCCTTATCTCAGAGCCCAGGTGATGATGTGGCAAAGTGGGTGGGTCCTCTAGTCCCACCAGGATGGGGAGGGAGGGTGCTCCTGGTGACAGCAGAACAGAGTCACTCACCAGGAACATGGACAGACTCCCAAGATGGACGTAGGGAGCTACACAGAGCTGGAATTCAGGCAGGTTAGCTGTGTCAGAAAGGTTCTGGTGTCGCTTTGTGTGTCATGCAAAGAGACAGTGATATGTAGCTTGTGAAGATTTCTGCATCAAATGAATGATTTCACACTTTTTAGCATCCATGTTTATTTTCAAAGCATTCTTCCTGTCTTTTAAATTTCCCATTCATTTTTTTCATCTCTTTCATCTCTTATGCACCATTCTTCCTAATTAAAAATAACTTACATGGCCTTGGAATTTTAGGTGAAACAATTCAATATAAATATTCAGTACGGAATTTAGGATGCATAATTGATGCAAAACTTTTGTCTAAGAATCATTTTCAAAATGTTTCAAAATCAGCATACTCCAAGCTTAGATTATTGCAACATCTTAAATTTGTTCTTGTAAGCATGATTTTCGCAGTGTTCAAGCATTTGCACTAACAATAGTAGATAACTGCGATTCTTTGTTTGTGAGACTGCCAGCAGCTTCTCTAAGGGCACTTTAGGTCCTTCAAAATTCCGCAACGTGGCTAATATTTATTTATTTATTTATTTATTTATGCTAAAGCTTCTATTCCACTCTCTCCAATAGTAAATTGCCGACAGTGGGAGCATATTTCTCCACACCTCCAAGACCTGCATTGGTTGCCAATGAAATATCGTATCAATTTCAAGATGTTGATTTTAGTTTTTAAAGCATTGAAATTTGACGGACCATCTTAGGAGGTCATTTATCAGAGGCTTATTGCACGCTATACAGCCGTATCTCATGCGATAAGCCTCTTTTGCATGCAAAAACGGCCTTTTCGCATGTGATAGAATGCAAATTAGAGGGAGGGGAGGAGTTGGGGCGGGGAGGGGAGGAGTCGGAGCGGGGAGGGGGCGAAGTTGGTGGTGTCTTTGCTGCCGGCGATAATGTTACTAATATTATCATCGGCAGTAGCGCGCCGAATAGCATCTTTCACGGTGGTGCTATTTGGTGCGAACGCTGGCAGCCAGCGAACAGCCGTGGTGCTAAGGCTGTGGGCTTTCGCAGGCCCGCCCCCCCCCTTCACCCTCCTGCCCCCTGTTATTCAAAGAATGATGAATCCTGACCTTATTTAGCAAATCTTTTGAAATGCTACATTCCTGCTCGTTCTTTGCAGTCCAGTGTTAGGAAGCTGCTGGTAATCCCTTCAGCAAAGGAAGTAAGTTTAAATATGTCAAGATCTAGAAGTTTGTCTGTGATGGGGCCTAAGCTATGGAACTTTTGCCGGAGAAATTGCGTATAATTGACAAATTTTGTCTTTTTAGAAAATATTTAAAAGCTCATTTATTTGAGCAACTTTTTAACCTGGAATAAGTGTGTGGTAGGCCTGATTGACAAACTGAAGAGTAGTAAATCACCTGGACCAGATGGTATACACCCCAGAGTTCTGAAGGAACTAAAAAATGAAATTTCAGACCTATTAGTAAAAATTTGTAACTTATCATTAAAATCATCCATTGTACCTGAAGACTGGAGGATAGCAAATGTAACCCCAATATTTAAAAAGGGCTCCAGGGGCGATCCGGGAAACTACAGACCGGTTAGCCTGACTTCAGTGCCAGGAAAAATAGTGGAAAGTGTTCTAAACATCAAAATCACAGAACATATAGAAAGACAGGGTTTAATGGAACAAAGTCAGCATGGCTTTACCCAGGGCAAGTCTTGCCTCACAAATCTACTTCACTTTTTTGAAGGAGTTAATAAACATGTGGATAAAGGTGAACCGGTAGATATAGTATACTTGGATTTTCAGAAGGCGTTTGACAAAGTTCCTCATGAGAGGCTTCTAGGAAAAGTAAAAAGTCATGGGATAGGTGGCGATGTCCTTTCGTGGATTGCAAACTGGCTAAAAGACAGGAAACAGAGAGTAGGATTAAATGGGCAATTTTCTCAGTGGAAGGGAGTGGACAGTGGAGTGCCTCAGGGATCTGTATTGGGACCCTTACTGTTCAATATATTTATAAATGATCTGGAAAGAAATACGACGAGTGAGATAATCAAATTTGCAGATGACACAAAATTGTTCAGAGTAGTTAAATCACAAGCAGATTGTGATAAATTGCAGGAAGACCTTGTAAGACTGGAAAATTGGGCATTCAAATGGCAGATGAAATTTAATGTGGATAAGTGCAAGGTGATGCATATAGGGAAAAATAACCCATGCTATAATTACACGATGTTGGGTTCCATATTAGGTGCTACAACCCAAGAAAGAGATCTAGGTGTCATAGTGGATAACACATTGAAATTGTCGGTTCAGTGTGCTGCGGCAGTCAAAAAAGCAAACAGAATGTTGGGAATTATTAGAAAAGGAATGATGAATAAAACGGAAAATGTCATAATGCCTCTGTATCGCTCCATGGTGAGACCGCACCTTGAATACTGTGTACAATTCTGGTCGCCGCATCTCAAAAAAGATATAATTGCGATGGAGAAGGTACAGAGAAGGGCTACCAAAATGATAAGGGGAATGGAACAACTCCCCTATGAGGAAAGACTAAAGAGGTTAGGACTTTTCAGCTTGGAGAAGAGACGACTGAGGGGGGATATGATAGAGGTGTTTAAAATCATGAGAGGTCTAGAACGGGTAGATGTGAATCGGTTATTTACTCTTTCGGATAGTAGAAAGACTAGGGGACACTCCATGAAGTTAGCATGGGGCACATTTAAAACTAACCGGAGAAAGTTCTTTTTTACTCAACGCACAATTAAACTCTGGAATTTGTTGCCAGAGAATGTGGTTCGTGCAGTTAGTATACCTGTGTTTAAAAAAGGATTGGATAAGTTCTTGGAGGAGAAGTCCATTACCTGCTATTAAGTTCACTTAGAGAATAGCCACTGCCATTAGCAATGGTTACATGGAATCGACTTAGTTTTTGGGTACTTGCCAGGTTCTTATGGCCTGGATTGGCCACTGTTGGAAACAGGATGCTGGGCTTGATGGACCCTTGGTCTGACCCAGTATGGCATTTTCTTATGTTCTTATGTTCTTATGGCTAGCATGATAAAAGGTTTGTTGTAGATTTTTATGTATTTGAATTATATATTTATTTATATATTTGTTTCTTTAGGTGTTTTATATACCGTCATCCAAGATAAGATCACAGCGGTTCTTATCTGCTGTATTTTAAGATTGTTTGATTTTAAGATGTTGCAACCCACCTAGTACAATTGTTTTGCAATAGACAGGATATATATAGTATTAAATAAATACATAAAAACATTTTTTGTCTGAAAAAGAGTCCCTTGGTTCATTATTAATAGATAAATGTGCTCTGTTCCCCTTCACACTTCTCTCCATTAAGGCTCCCGTCTCTACCTGCAGTGAGAGCTGTGGTCCTGGGTTCCGGAAGGCCATTCTGGATGGGCAACCTGCCTGCTGCTTTGACTGCGTCCCCTGCTCTGGAGATGAGTTTAGTAACCAAACCGGTGAGTGCTATGAATTCCACCCTGTAATGAGCAGTTCTTGTAGGATGGAGGGTTGGTATTAGAGGGTATGGGGGTTCCATCTAGATCAGTTCAATGGGCAAAAATTTTACTGGAATTTTCAATTCTGAGCAGGTGCTAATAGACAGACACCTTCCAACATATATATTGCAAACTTAAAAATTACATTTCCCAACAAGTATTATATTGTATTGTATGTATTTATTATGTGATCTCAGAGGAGACCTATGAGGTCTTGGAAGCTAACAAGCAATCTATATCTAAAATATGCATGGTGAAGATTGTCTGGTGGAGGAGGAGGGGTCTGTACAGGGTGCATGGATACACTGGAAGTCACCAGGGAGCGCTGTTCATCATCTGTCACGCATACTATGCAAAGCTGCACATCCCTGGAAAACACAGAGGCAACAACTGGTAGAGTAAAGGGGCCTGGAAGGCTATGAGATGAATTTTAAGACCCGCGTACATGTGCACATGTTTGCCAGCTCGCCCACATGGACACGGCAATTTTATAACATACATGCGCATATGCGTGTATATGTGAACCTGTCATAAAATCAGCTATATGCGCATACATGTGCACATGACTTTATATTGACGTGCGCATGTGTGCACAAATGCTGCCTCGATCACGTAAGTGGGGGGATTTTAGTACATTCATGCGCTGTCGCAAATACCTGCCTCCCCAGTTCTTTCCCAGTAAAGGAGAGGACTTCCTAAACCCCCTAGCGAACTTCCTCACGTTTACCCTATTAGCCCCAAGCCTTACAACCCCACTAAGTTTTTGTTATTTTCTTACTTATACGCCATTCCTAGCAGAAGTAAAGTTACGCAGTAGGGGACCCCGGCACGTGCTCGAGCACATAAATACTTACTCACAGACTTCATATTAAAGACTCGGCCTGCCCATGCTCCACCCCTTTCTTGATCTTTTTCATTTGTGTGCATACCAGGAGATACACGCATACTTGCGCGGTTTTTTAAACCTGCGCGTTGCACGCCAGACCAAGTCACACACATCTCCCGGCTTTGCCATGTGTAGCATTTTTAAAATCCGCTAGCAAATGAAAGAGGATGAATGCAGACTCACAAGTGTGCGGGGGGATATGGAGGAGAGTGCTAGGTTCAAGTGTAATTATTTCCCACTGAAGTTTCAATAGGTGTCAGCTAACTTATCTGGCTAACGTAGCCTACCACCCAGCTGAATATATCTGGCTAGCTTTAGGACACCTCTATGGAGGGACAAGTGTTAGCTGGATAACTTATCTGGCTAACTCACCTCTCCCCGTGACGCCCATTCTCTTCCCTCCACTTAGGAGGATAAATAATTTAAAGTGAATTTGAAAAGCCCGTTGCGTGCTGAAATTATCTTCAAAGCTCCGAAATGCACACAGAACTTGGGCTGCACGCACATCTCACAGAGATTCAAAAAGGGGTGGGGGTGGGCGTAGTCTGGGCGGGGCATGTGTGCTCCGGGGCAGATCCAAAAGATGTGCATGTCAATACTTACACACCTGCTTGCACACCCAGGTCCCATGCTGTGTAATTTTACTTCTGCTATGGAAGAGGTTTAACTTACAAATAACAAAAATAGCCATTTCTCATGGGTTTAAAGGGACTGAGGAAACTGGGGGGAGTGCAGGCTATTAAACCAGGGGGGCTTGGAGGACTTAGCTTGTAACTGGTTGCACTGGCAATGGTGCGGATGAGCGCCCATTATGAAATACCCTCACTTACATGGTAGAAATGGGATTTACGCACCTAAGCGTGCACCCACTTACAACTGAGCAGACGTGTGTGCGACCTGTGTATTTTATAGCATGCGCGTGTATGCACCTGCAAGTTATACAATTGCCACACCCCTGGGCTCCGCTTTGTAACCGTCTTAAAGGTGAATTTTAAAAGCCTGGCACACACATTAATTAGAGGATGAACTAATAAGTCAGGCTTGTTCATCGAGTGGATTTGAAAAGCCACCTGAATCCGTGTAAATCTCCAGGAATGCACGCATCAAAGTTTTCCAAAAAGGGCAGCACGTGGGCATGGTCTGGGTAGGGAATGGGTGTTTTGGAGCAAGGATCAGAGATGTTCACATAAATACTTACGTGGCTGGGCACACGCCCAGATCCCCTGCCCTGTAAGTTTACTTCTGCTATGGAGGAGGGGTAAATTATAATATAAAGAAAAATAGGCAGATCTGCGGGGTTTTAATGGTCGGGGTTAACTGGGGAGAGTGAAGACTATTAAACTTGGAAGACTTACCCTTTAATTGGGTGAACTGGGGATAAACTGGTTTAACTGGCAATGGTGTCAGCGCATGCCATGTTAAAATCCCCTGATGTATACAGTAGTTGTTAAGGCATTTAGTGTAGCTGGGTTTAAAGGAAAATTAGTTTCTTACGTGATAATTTTCGTTCCTGTAGTACCAAGGATCAGTCCAGATACCTGGGTTGTGACTCCGCACCAGCAGATGGAGACAGAGCAAGACTTGTCGGGCACCCCTACATATAGTAAGGCGCCACCCACAGCTCCTCAGTCTTACGGAATGTCAAAGCAAATTGAAAGAACCAAACTAACTAACTAACTATACCGCCCCAAACCAGGGCCGATTCACGAAACCCCCCAGCTGGATCAGAACTCCCAGAACCAGAGGACCAACAACTTACAATTAACCTTCAAGCTTAACCGAGCGGACTCTCCTTATCGGCTAAAAACAAAAACACAACACAGACTACTCGGGCGGGATCCTGGACTGATCCTTGGTACTACAGGAACGAAAATTATCAGGTAAGAAACTAATTTTCCTTTCCCTGTACGTACCAGGATCAGTCCAGACACCTGGGATGTACCAGAGCTGAATTACTGAGGGTGGGAGCCAGAGAGTCCCGCTCGCAGCACTCTCTCTCCGAAGCCCCCCGAATCCAGGCCCTGAACATCCAGCCGGTAGTGTCTAGCGAAAGTATGCAATGACTTCCAAGTCGCCGCTCTGCAAATGTCTTGCGGCGACACTTGCGAAGATTCCGCCCATGAGGCAGCGTGGGATCGTGTCGAGTGAGCCCGAAGGCCCACCAGTACCATTTTCCCTTTCAGGATGTACGTTGAAGCAATGGTCTCCTTGAGCCAACGCGCAATCGTGGTCCGGGAAGCTGCACCGCCCCTTCTTGGGCCCGACCACAAGACAAAAATGTGGTCCGAGACCCGAAAAGCGTTCGTTACTTCCATATAACGAAGCAGAACCCTGCGGACATCAAGCTTCCTCAACAGCTTAGCATCAGGACCAGGGTGCTCCCCCTCCGGAAAAGCGGGCAGCTCGACCGTCTGGTTCATATGAAAAGCCGACACCACCTTCGGAAGAAAGGAGGGAACCGTCCTTAGGGAAACACCTGAATCCGAGAAGCGTAAGAATGGCTCCCTGCAAAACAACGCCTGCAGTTCCGAGACTCGCCTCGCCGACGCGATTGCCACGAGAAACACCGCTTTGAACGTAAGATCTTTCAGCGTAGATCGCTTGATGGGCTCAAAGGGCGACGTGCACAGAGCCGAAAGCACCCAATTGAGATTCCAGGACGGACAAGGATGACGCAACGGAGGACGCAAGTGCTTAGCTCCCCGAAGAAAATGCACCACATCCGGATGATGGGCGAGGGACGTACCATGCACCTTTCCCCTGAGACAACCAAGCGCCGCCACCTGGACCCTAAGGGTACTACAAGATAAACCTTTTGCAAGCCCTGTCTGAAGAAAAGCGAGGACATCAGGCACGGATGGTAACACAGGATTCACCTTACGAGATCTACACCAATCCTCAAACACCGCCCAAACCTGAACATAGGCGAAGGACGTGGAACGCTTCCTAGAACTCAGCAAAGTGGCTACCACCGCATCCGAATACCCCTTATTCTTCAACCGTTTCCTCTCAAAAGCCAAGCCGCGCGACAGAAGTGATCCGCATCCTCCAAACAGACGGGTCCTTGACGGAGGAGTGCTGCCGCCCCTCGAAACTGTTGAGGGGGCTCCCTTGCCAACTGCAGGAGGTCCGCGAACCAAGGACGCCTTGGCCACTCCGGCGCCACCAGGAGCACATCCGCCGGATGCTTCTCTATTCGACGAAGAACCTTGCCTATCAGGGGCCAAGGAGGGAACACATACAGAAGAACGTCTGTTGGCCATGGGAGAACCAGAGCATCTACCCCTTCGGCCCCTCGCTCTCTCCTGCGGCTGAAAAACCGTGGAGCCTTGGCATTCTGAGCGGTGGCCATCAGGTCCATGCGTGGTGTTCCCCACCTTTTGCAGATGAGTTGATAAGCAACCTCCGTCAGCTCCCATTCTCCTGGGTCCAACCGATGCCGACTGAGGAAATCCACCTGGACATTGTCTACTCCGGCGATGTGAGACGCCGCGATGTCGCTAAGATTTATTTCCACCCAGTGTATTAACTGCTGCGCCTGTTCCGCGACAGCCCGGCTCCTCGTTCCTCCTTGGCGATTGATGTACGCTACTGTGGTCGCATTGTCCGACAACACTCTGACCGCTTTCCCCCGGATCAATGGGAGGAAGGAATGCAGCGCCAACGCGACCGCCCTGGTCTCCAAGCAATCGATGGACCACTGTGACTGAGCTTTGGACCACTGTCCCTGCACCGAGCGGCCCATGCAGACCGCTCCCCATCCAGACAAACTGGCATCCGTGGTGACTACTGTCCAGTTGGGTGTGAGCAGGGACACTCCCCGTGTCAGATTGGCGAAGCTGAGCCACCACTGCAGACTGGATCTCGCCAGCTCCGTGAGTGGGAGGTGGAGGTGAAATTCCTCCGACACCGGCCGCCATCGGGAGAGCAATGCGGATTGCAATGGACGTAGATGAGCGAAAGCCCAGGGCACCAACGCGAGCGTTGACGCCATCAATCCCAATACCATCAGGTAATCGCAAACCTGAGGAATCCGCAGGGACAATAAACGGCATACTTGACCCTGAAGCTTGCATACACGCTCCTTGGACAGAAACACCCTGCCTCGTTTCGTGTCGAACAGCGCTCCCAGGTATTCCAGGGCCTGGGTGGGAACCAGCCGACTTTTGGCGAGATTGACCACCCATCCGAGAGAGCACAAAAGCTGCAGGACCCTGTCGATGGCCTGTCGGCACTGCCTTTCGGATTTGGCCCGGATGAGCCAATCGTCCAAATAGGGGTGTACCAAGAACCCCTCCCTCCGAAGCTCGGCCGCCACCACCACCATTACCTTCGTGAATGTCCGCGGAGCGGTGGCGAGGCCGAAGGGGAGAGCCTTGAACTGATAGTGTCTGCCCAGGATACAAAACCGCAGCAACCGCTGATGAGACGGCTGGATGCCGATGTGAAGGTAAGCCTCCGTGAGGTCCAAGGACGCCAGGAATTCTCCCGGTCGAACCGAGGCTATCACTGACCGGATCGTCTCCATTTTGAAGCGTGGCACGCGAAGACATCTGTTGACTCCTTTGAGGTCGAGGATGGGTCTGAAAGTGCCCTCCTTCTTTGGCACGATGAAGTAAATGGAGTACCTGCCCCGACGCTGCTGCTCCGGGGGTACGGGTATTATCGCGCCCAGGTCTTCTAGCCGTCGCAGCGTATCCTGGACTGCCATCCACTTGCTGGACCCCTTGCAAGGAGAGACCAGAAATTTTTCCGCCGGGATTCGAGCAAAATCTAAAGCGTAACCTTGTCTTATCACGCTGAGGACCCACTGGTCCGTCGTTATTCTGGTCCATTCCCCGTAAAAACGAGACAACCGGGCTCCCACCTCTGGCACCCGCGACGGAGCCGGAGGAGGGGAATGGACCTGCTGCATTTCATTGAGAGGCTTTTGGACCCGATCCCGACGCGTGACCGTCCCGTCTCCCAAACTTTTTCCCCCGAAAGGACTGAGACCACGACGGCGATCTCGAGGAGCCAGATCGGTAGGAGAACCCTGACGATCTCTGCGGCCGCGATTTTCTGGACCCTCAGAAACGGGCCCTGATGGAAAAAGATGCTTGGGAACGGTGCCTGTCCTCTGGAAGCTTGAAAGCCCTGTTTTCTCCTTGCGACTGCATCAGGTCGTCTAGTTGTTTACCAAACAACAATTTCCCCTTAAACGGGAGCGAGCCAAGATGAGCCTTCGATGACCCATCCGCCGCCCAATTGCGGAGCCAAAGAAGCCGGCGTGCCGAAACCGCCGAAACCATGGCCGTAGCCGAGGTCCGCAGTAGGTCATGCATAGCATCCGCGCTGTACGCGATCACCGCCTCCAAGTGGTCAGCCTGTGCCGCCTCTTCTCCCGAGAGACCAGCATTGGCCTGAAGCACCTGAGCCCAGCGCAAACCTGCCCGCAAAGCAAAGTTACTACAGATAGCCGCACGGACCCCCAGGGCCGAAGCCTCGAACACCTTTTTAAGCTGGACCTCTAGTTTTCGATCCTGAATATCCTTAAGGGCCGTTGCACCTGTGACCGGTATCGTGGACCGTTTCGTGACCGCGGACACCGCCGCATCCACTCTAGGGAAACAAAGCAGTTCCAGCGCGTTGTCCGGCAATGGATACAGCTTATCCATAGCTTTACTCACCTTAAGGCCCAACTCCGGGGTATCCCATTCCCGGAAGAGGATATCGGTCGCCGAGAAGTGAAATGGAAAAGCCACAGCCGGCCCCGTAAGGCCCAACAGCACCGGATCCATCTTGGCATCTGTTCGAGACCCCACCGGAGGAGTGTCCACTCCCACTTCCCGCAGGATAGCCGGGATAAGCGGCGCCAGTTCCTCCTTCCGGAACAAGCGCACAACTTTGGGGTTGTCACCTTCCACCGCTGGTGTTGCTTTGGCGGTCCCCGTATGCACCGCCTCCTCTTTGGGTGGACCCCCGGTACTCCCCGGGGCCCCTACGTCCTGTTCTTCCTCCACTGACGAGGCCGAATCCGAGTCGGTGCCCTGGGGGATTCCCCGTAAGGGCCGGTGCTATCTGGGCGGGTCCACGGGTCTCCGGGGACCCTCCCCCGCCCTCTTCTTCCGGGGTTCCAATCGGCCTATGGCCGTTCTTCCTCTCTTTCTTTTAGTCTTCTTATATTTCAAAGTTTTCTGCAGCAAAACTGCAAAATCTGAGGAAATGGAGGCCTCCGAATCAGATGAGGCCTCCTCTGAACTCTGATTCGCTGGCGAAGCAGCCCCCCCCCCCCCCCCCCCCGGGTGGCCCGCTGCTGTGGGGAAAGCACTGGAGGGAGGCCGGCAACTCCTGCGGCCTACCTCGTGGCTTCCCTCACCGTTTCTAAAATGGCCGCCGTTCCCGCGCTGAGCGGGAACGGCTCAGCACTGACTACCTCTTGCGGCCCATCGCTCGCCGGCGATCACACCGGCCGAGGCCGGACCCCCCGACCGACCTCGGACGGCCCCTCGTTGCCCGACACACAGCTGGAGCAGATTCCCTCACGGGACACCCGCGAGCACGCCGAGCCGCACGCGCGGCAGGAAGCCCCCCTCGGCATGAGCACTGACTCGGCGCACAGCCGCGACTAAACACAATACTCAAAATTAATTAAAATTTCAAATCGGCGGCTCTACACGGCGAAAAACGGCCCCCCTACCCCCCCCCCCCCCCCGCGACCAAAACGGAGCGAGAGGACAGCGAGCCGGCGAACAAAAACAAACACACTGCTTTTTTTTTTTTTTTTTTTACTACCTGCCGCTGACCCTGGTCCTGATTCTTCTGCTCCAGCGGGGGTGAGTGAACCGGGCTCCCCGGTGTCACCCCCAACGCTGCTGCCAGAAAAGGCCGGGTCCTCAACCCTCAGCAGCGGCCTCAACCAGGGGGGGATGGTCCCCTCAGAACCTTGCAACCCCCCTGGGAGGCTTTAAGGACTCGGGCACCTTCTTCTTCTGACTTGCTGCTTTTAATAATTTTTTTTTTTTTTTTAAACAACCAGAAAACCCTGACTAGCTACACGAACTAACCAGGAACTACCAGAGACTGTGGGTGGACCTGCCCCATCTGCTGGAGACAGAGAAAGACTGTGGAGCTGTGGGTGGCGCCTTACTATATGTAGGGGTGCCCGACAAGTCTTGCTCTGTCTCCATCTGCTGGTGCGCAGTCACAACCCAGGTGTCTGGACTGATCCTGGTACGTACAGGGAAAATGGTTTGGATAATTTCCTGGAAGAGAATCCCATAAACTGCTTTTAATCAATAGGGATTAGCCACTCTTTGTTACCAGCATTAGTAGCTTGTGATCTTTTTAATGTTTGGGAACTAGCCAGGAAATTGTGACTTGGATTGGCCACTTTTGGAAACAGGATAGTGTCTTGATGGACACTTGGTCTGACCAGGTATGGCGTATCTTATGTTCTTATGTAACTGGGATTTGCACACACATGCGTGTGCCCCCCTCCCCCCACACACACTTAAAATTTGGTGCACATGTGCATATGGCAAGACTATTTTATATCATGTGCATATGTTATAAAATGAGGATTAGACGCCACGGTCTTTTTCAAAACTTTATTGAAGTGGAGACTTATATATTCTTAAGACCCAATATATACGTCTAAACTTCAATAAAGTTTTGAAAAAGACCGTGGTGTCTAATTCTTGTTTTCTTCCTGATGGCTTTCTTAGACCACCTACCTTCATGCTTTTTAGGACCTATGTTATAAAATGGCCATATCCCTGGGTGAAGGCTGACGCTCACACTCATATGTGCACTCACACGCTGGTTTGAAAGTTACCATACATGTATTTATACAGCTAAGTGGTGGTCACTGACAGTAGCTGAATATTTAAAACAAACTACTTAGCCATATACATTGGAACTTATCTGGCTATAGGGATGTGCAGCCAAAAAGTTTTCGTTGCATTCGTGATTCGGATTCGTCGGGGCGCAAATGCGTTACATTCGGCCGTAAGGCGCCCCGATGTGTTAATACGGCGAGTTAAATTTGTGTCCCAGCTAAAATTAAAATTAACTACAACCCCCCACCCTCCTGACCCCCCCAAGACTTACCAAAACTCCCTGGTGGTCCAGCGTGGAATCCAGAAGCTATCCTTGCACTCGTTTGCCGGTTTCATCATGGCGCCGATAGCCTGTGTCACAGGGGCTACCAGGGCCATTGGTCAGCCCCTGTCACATAGTCACCGGTGCCATCTTCTGCTCCTACCATGTGACAGGGGCTGACCAATGGCACTGGTAGCCCCTGTGACATAGTATGGGCAAAGGCTATCGGCGCCATTTTGAGTCCTGGCATCGGACGGCCGGCGTGCAGATGGTCGCTCCGGGACCCCCGTTGGACCCACAGGGACGTTTGTCCAGCTTGGGGGGGCCTCCTGACCCCCACAAGACTTGCCAAAAGTCCAGCGGGGGTCCAGGAGCGACCACCTGCACGCCGGCCGTCCGATGCCAGGACTCAAAAAGGCGCCGTTCGCCTTTGCCCTCACTATGTCACACATAGTGAGGGCAAAGGCGATCGGCACCATTTTGAGTATTGGCATCGGCCGGCCGGCGTGCAGGCGATCGGCGCCATTTTGAGTCCCGGACCCTAAAAATGAGTCAAAGTGGGAGCTAGCCAGTTCTTCGCCGCTGGTAGCCCGCGGTCCCCCCGGGAGGAGCCCGTAGGGACCGTGGCCACTTGGGCTTAGGTGGGCCCTTGAAGGTGGAAGATCTGTCAAATGAGTCTGAGATTGACTACCAGAGAGTCGCCATTCATCAGTCCGAAGTCACACGTCAAAGACTCACTGCTTGTCAGTCCAAAGTCACAGGCCAAGAATCACCACTTGCCAGTCCAAAGTTGATGCCGAAGAATCAATCAAGAGGAAGCAGGAACCCAAGGCACCAGGTGACTTACCAAAGTGAGCAGACTCGTTGCCAAGTCAAAGGATAAGAAGAGGAAGCCGCCTTAAATACCTCCCTAACCCTGACCTATCTGCTGCAGCTGAGCCTGGTTAAGGTGACGAGGTCCCTTAAATGAGAACAGAAGGCGTGGCCTCTTTCCTAAGAACAGGGCAGCCGGAGGACATCCCTGGAATCATGCAGTGCGGCCCGATGCCATGAAGAGAAGCCCGGGGGACACACACCCCCTTGCCGGAGACACCGTCGGAGCGCGGCCCAGTGTCGGCGGCCAGTGCCACGGAGAAGGCCAGAGACATGCCTCAGGGGTTCCCTTCACCTGCACGCCGACGCCGACGACAGCCTGGGAGCAGGCAGGAGAGGTAGGTGGGGCTAGCCGCAGCCGGCCGCGGATAGGAGATATAACAATAATACATTTATAAGATAAGGACATTTGTAAACTAAGCATCTGAGATATCTTGTCCCACACCTCACTCCAAAAGGAATAAATATGAGAACAATGAAACAACATATGAGAAAGAGTTGCTTTAGGCTTGCCACACAACCAGCATGAGTGCAACGAAGATAACTTCGCTCTGTATAAAGACCATGGAGTCCAAGTGGTGTGGTGCGCTAAAAAAAAGGGATTGTGTTACTTGAGAGGAAAGAGAAGGCTGGATAACAAACGACCAAAACCTGGGCCATGGAAAATCTGTGGGTAGAGAGAGGTCTTGTGACCATGTTCACTCCAAGACATGGCACCTTTTAAACTAAGTTTAAGATATTTATAAATGGCAGAAGCCATATGCTTGTAAGAAAGGAAAAGTTGGGCAAGAGAAAGCAATTGTGGAGGGCTAGCGAGGAGGTCCAAGTGTAACATATGAACACAATGCTGAAACTTTAGATAGCAATAGAACTGGGAAGCATGTAAACCATACATAGACATCGGTTGGGAGAATGAGTGCCAACTGGACCCAGATACTAGTTGGCTTAGAGACCAGATACCAACTTGAATTCAAGGAATCCAAGTAGTAGGTTGTTTACTAATCAAAAAATGAGTTATGCCAAATACGAGTCAAAGAGGAAGAGCCCCACGGTGTAGTTAAGTGCTCCAAAGTGGATTCTAGATAGTGAAACACAGAGCAAGAAGCATAAATGGTGGGGTAAATTCAGAAATGGAAAAATTACCAAAAGCCCAGGAGTCCAAAAAGAGGGAGAGGATGTACAAAATCTACTTCAATATCATGCCAAATCTGTTTTGTAACATCGGGAACATGACCTGCCAATCAGGCAGTAGCTTGGCGTAAAATGAATGCTGAATGATACACTCTAAAATCAGGAAACTTTACACCACCAGTATCCCTAGGTAGTTTAAGTATGGATAGAGCACGCTGTGGAGCCTTATGCGTCCACAAAAATAAAGAGAGCATTCTAATCAAGCCGATATAAAATCTTATATTAAAAAAAATAGTAAGCATATGAAGTAATAAATTAATTTTAGGCACTATGACCATTTTGATAATATCCAAACAGCCCCACCAAGAAAGATGTATGTGAAACCATCTATTAGTAAGCTCAGATACCGTTGCACATATTTTATCTGTAGCTTTAGCAATAGTTTGAGCAAGTGTAGGATAGAAATACATACCAAGATTCTTTAAACCACTAGTAACGCATTGAAAGTAGAAAAAGTAGAGGCCAAAGAAGTCAAATGGATATTAAGAGGCATCATCTCAGATTTGCTCCAGTTAACATGATAGCCAAAAATAAGAGAGAAGGAGGAAATATATCGAATAATGTGAGGTAATAGTATCTCAGGTTGAGAAACATATAAAATTAAATCATCAGCATAAGCCAATAATTTATATTCCATGTCATTACAAGTAAGACCATAAACATATGGGTTTTGTCATAAAGCAAGCAATAAATGTTCCAATTAAAGGTTGAATAAATAGGAAGAAAGTGAGCAGTCTTGCCTCGTTCCTCTGTGCAATATAAACGAGTCAGAAGATGCTCCATCAATTGAAATAGATGAGGTAGGCAAGTAATAAAGAGAGTTAATATAGAAAATGAAAGGAGCACCACAACCAAACCAGCAAAGGACTTCAAACAAAAAATCCCATTCCACATGATCAAACGCTTTTTGAGCTCGAGGGATATGGCCACTAAAGGGGAAGACAAATTATTATAAATTTGAAGTATATCCACAAATAAGCGGGAGTTATCTGTAATACATTGACCTTTCATAAAACCAGATTGAGTTGGGTGTATAAGCTTATCCAGAACCTGTTCCAGATGGGAGGATAATATTTTAGCTAATATCTTGTAATCAGTGTTAAAGAGATGAGTCGATAATTATCAGGAGATAGTGGATCCCGATTTAGTTTAGGGAAAAAAACACAATTTTAGCTTCATTAAAGCAAGAAGAAGTTGGATCCTGGGTTCACATATTCAAAAATAAAGCATACAACTTAGGAACCAAGAGGGAAGAGAACGCCTTATAAAATTTGAGCGAAAAGCCATCGAAACCCAGAGCCTTACCCACTTGTAGAGCAAATAGAGCTTTCATCACTTCAGAGACAGTTAAAGGCACATTCAAGTGGGCACTCTCTAGAGATGATAAAGTAGGATGAGTCAAATTAGAGAGGAACTTAGTAATTAAAATGGGATCATGCTGTGATTCAGAGGAATACAAATCTTTATAGAAATCATGAAATTGGCATAAAATCTCTTCCCTCTTATGTTCCTTCAGCCCCTGTAAATAAGTAGCCAAAAGTCACCCAGACTTGTTGTTTTCTGCATAGTAGCAGCAGTTTTGGAGGAAAATGGATTTACCCGCAGAAGCACTTAAAAGTTTATTGTAGCGATATTTGAGTTTATATAAGGAAGCAAGAACACTGTTATTCCAGGTAGATATATGCAGAGATTCCACGTGGCTGATCTGAGCTTCTAAATCAAGTAATTCACTAGACCTAATTTGTTTAAGGTGCACAGAATAACTGATAATCATACCCCTACAAGTGGCCTTAAAAGCTTGCCAAACAATAAGAACATAAGAAAATGCCATACTGGGTCAGACCAAGGGTCCATCAAGCCCAGCATCCTGTTTCCAACAGTGGCCAATCCAGGCCATAAGAACCTGGCAAGTACCCAAAAACTAAGTCTATTCCATGTAACCATTGCTAATGGCAGTGGCTATTCTCTAAGGGGTAGATTTTCAGACGAGCGCGAACAGCCTACTTTTGTTTGCGCTCCAGGCGCAAACAAAAGTACGCTGGATTTTAGTAGATACGCGCGGAGCCGCGCGTATCCACTAAAATCCTGGATCGGCGCGCGCAAGGCTATCGATTTTGTATAGCCTGCGCGCGCCGAGCCGCGCTACCCTCCCCCCGTTCCCTCCAAGGCCGCTCCGAAATCGGAGCGGCCTTGGAGGGAACTTTCCTTTGCCCTCCCCTCACCTTCCCCTCCCTTCCCCTACCTACCCCACCCGCCCGGCCCTGTCTACACCCCCCCCTTACCTTTGTCGGGGGATTTACGCCTCCCGGAGGGAGACGTAAATCCCCGCGCGCCAGCGGGCCTGCTGCGCGCCGGGCCGCGACCTGGGGGTGGGTACGGAGGGCGCGGCCACGCCCCTGGGCCGTAGCCACGCCCCGTACCCGCCCCCAAAACGCTGCCGACACGCCCCCGGAACGCCGCGACGACCGGGCCCGCCCCCCGACACGCCCCCGACACGCCCCCCCTCCGAGAACCCCGGGACTTACGCGAGTCCCGGGGCTCTGCGCGCGCCGGGAGGCCTATGTAAAATAGGCTTCCCGGCGCGCAGGGCCCTGCTCGCCTAAATCCGCCCGGTTTTGGGCGGATTTAGGCGAGCAGGGCTCTGAAAATCTACCCCTAAGTGAACTTAATAGCAGGTAATGGACTTCTCCTCCAAGAACTTATCCAATCCTTTTTTAAACACAGCTATACTAACTGCACGAACCACATTTTCTGGCAACAAATTCCAGAGTTTAATTGTGCGTTGAGTAAAAAAGAACTTTCTCCGATTAGTTTTAAATGTGCCCCATGCTAACTTCATGGAGTGTCCCCTAGTCCTTCTACTATCCGAAAGAGTAAATAACCGATTCACATCTACCCGTTCTAGACCTCTCATGATTTTAAACACCTCTATCATATCCCCCCTCAGTCGTCTCTTCTCCAAGCTGAAAAGTCCTAACCTCTTTAGTCTTTCCTCATAGGGGAGTTGTTCCATTCCCCTTATCATTTTGGTAGCCCTTCTCTGTACCTTCTCCATCGCAATTATATCTTTTTTGAGATGCGGCGACCAGACTTGTACACAGTATTCAAGGTGCGGTCTCACCATGGAGCGATACAGAGGCATTATGACATTTTCCGTTTTATTCATCATTCCTTTTCTAATAATTCCCAACATTCTGTTTGCTTTTTTGACTGCCGCAGCACACTGAACCGACAATTTCAATGTGTTATCCACTATGACACCTAGATCTCTTTCTTGGGTTGTAGCACCTAATATGGAACCCAACATCGTGTAATTATAGCATGGGTTATTTTTCCCTATATGCATCACCTTGCACTTATCCACATTAAATTTCATCTGCCATTTGGATGCCCAATTTTCCAGTCTCACAAGGTCTTCCTGCAATTTATCACAATCTGCTTGTGATTTAACTACTCTGCACAATTTTGTGTCATCTGCAAATTTGATTATCTCACTCGTCGTATTTCTTTCCAGATCATTTATAAATATATTGAACAGTAAGGGTCCCAATACAGATCCCTGAGGCACTCCACTGTCCACTCCCTTCCACTGAGAAAATTGCCCATTTAATCCTACTCTCTGTTTCCTGTCTTTTAGCCAGTTTGCAATCCACGAAAGGACATCGCCACCTATCCCATGACTTTTTACTTTTCCTAGAAGCCTCTCATGAGGAACTTTGTCAAACGCCTTCTGAAAATCCAAGTATACTATATCTACCGGTTCACCTTTATCCACATGTTTATTAACTCCTTCAAAAAAGTGAAGTAGATTTGTGAGGCAAGACTTGCCCTGGGTAAAGCCATGCTGACTTTGTTCCATTAAACCCTGTCTTTCTATATGTTCTGTGATTTTGATGTTTAGAACACTTTCCACTATTTTTCCTGGCACTGAAGTCAGGCTAACCGGTCTGTAGTTTCCCGGATCGCCCCTGGAGCCCTTTTTAAATATTGGGGTTACATTTGCTATCCTCCAGTCTTCAGGTACAATGGATGATTTTAATGATAAGTTACAAATTTTTACTAATAGGTCTGAAATTTCATTTTTTAGTTCCTTCAGAACTCTGGGGTGTATACCATCCGGTCCAGGTGATTTACTACTCTTCAGTTTGTCAATCAGGCCTACCACATCTAATAGGTTCACCGTGATTTGATTCAGTCCATCTGGGTAAGGGAGTCTGGGTAAGGGAGTCTGAGGGACCTCATTAATAGGAAGAAAATCAGAAATGGTGGTCGATGTTTGAGAAATAAAAGATGAATCCTCCAACAAACCGCATTAACATGCCAGCTAGGGCTATCAGGTTATTTAAGGATCCATTGAAGGGAGAGAGAAAGCAAAGCATGATCTGAGAGCAAGATGGGAAAAGTTTTTGTCATATAAGCCAAATTTAAAAGATTTTTAGAAATTAAAAATAATCAATACAAGAGTAGGATTAATGAGGAAATGAAAAAAAGTGAAATCCTTTTCAGTGGAATGTAAGAGCCGCCAAAGATCCACCAAACCAGCCCCATAAAAAAGGCATCCAGATGAGAAAAAGAAAAAAGGAAAACAGTATATTCAACCCACCATGGCTGAAGAAGCAGGCAAAGAGGCCAAATAAGAATGCAGGTCATCTGGCGAATCATAGACTTTGGTAGAATTATTATGTTTGACCCTCATCCTGGCCGGATACAATAGGCCATATTTAGCACCAGCATCCCAAAGTTGAGGCCACAGCACCAAGAAAGTTCTTTTAATCTGTGCCGTCATTTTGGCCAAATCCGGCACAAAAAAAAAAAGCTTCAATGACACAAAATGAATTGACTGGCGCAATTTTGCAGCTTGTAAAATAGCCAAGGTGTGTTGGTAGTAGAGATGTGAATTATATCATATATCGTCTTAATGATCGATTTCGGCTGGGAGGGGGAGGGAATCGGATCGTTGCCGTTTGGGGTTTTAAAATATCGTTAAAATCGTGAAAATCGTGTAAATCGAAAACCGGCACACTAAAACATCCCTAAAACCCACCCCGACCCTTTAAAATAAATCCCCCACCCTCCCGAACCCCCCCCAAAATGCCTTAAATTACCTGGGGTCCAGTGGGGGGGAGGGCGGGAAAACCAGCACACTAAAACAACCGTAAAACCCACCCCGACCCTTTAAAATAAATCCCCCACCCTCCCGAACCCCCCCCCCAAATGCCTTAAATTACCTGGGGTCCAGCGGGGGTCCGGAACGACCTCCTGCGGTCGAATCGTGTTGTCTACGGCCGGCGCCATTTTCCAAAATGGCGGCGCAAAATGGCGCCGGCAAAATGGCGCCGGCCGTAGACAACACGATTAGACCGCAGGAGGTCGTTCCGGACCCCCGCTGGACTTTTGGCAAGTCTTGTGGGGGTCAGGAGGCCCCCCCAAGCTGGCCAAAAGTCCCTGGGGGTCCAGCGGGGTCCGGAAGCGATCTCCTGCCGCGAATCGTTTTTCCGTACAGAACATCTGCCGCTGAGGTTTCTGGGAAGGTGGCTGGATTCTAACAAATAAATCACAAAATTTCTTTAATTAAAATATTATGCATACAAATAAATCTATATATTCATAAATCAGAATCAGAAAACTATAAACATAAAGTTCAAGGCAAGCATGAACAATACATAATAACAATAATTAAATAATTACATATATCCAAGACAACCTACCCACCCACAACCCACCACACTTATTATAATACCAATACAACCCAAACAGACATAAATACAAAAAAACTCAGTAACATATAACAAAGGAAATATTACATAAAATAAATACATAAAAATCCAAACCCACCCAGTAAAAACCTATTTATTTATTTGTAGTTTTTTATACACCAATAACCATTTTCACATTGTATCGGTTTACAAGGAACATAGAGATAGAAAGGCAAATGCACGGCAGAACGAGTACATGGAACACAAAAGAATAAAATAAAATAAAATAAAATAAACTTTTATTACATAGTAATCAATAACATGGACTAGCTGGGAAACAGGAAAAATGAAAAACGGGAAACCGGTTAATAAGGTAGCATGGAGAGAAGGGTATTGGCATATGGGATGCATTACATAAAGTTGGGAGGGAGGAGAAACAAAAGGGAAGGGAGACTCGACTAACTACTGTTTGGAAGTCAGAGGTTAGTGGAGGAATAGTTCTATATCCTGTGGAGGTAAAGAGGAAACAAATCAATCTTGCTCTTGCAGTACATAATAGACATGTGATTCGGCCAAACCTTTTGGTTCGGCCTTCGTCATCTGCTCGCCACAGGAAATTTCGTTTTCCTGCGGTTCGGGATGATTTTTTTCGGCTGCCCCAAATTTCAGGGTTAGTGCGCACTAATCCCGAAAAACAAATTTTCACGAAATTTCAGGAAAATTCGCTTCAATTTTCGGGGTGGCCGAACCAGGGCAAATGCACATCCCTAATACATAAACACAGAATGGTTCAGTAGGAAATATACATTTAAAAGCCTCAATAGTTAATGTTCTTTCACAGCTCTTCAATGGCTTAGGGGCTACACTAACATTCCTGTCTCCAGGATTAGATACTCTGCCTGTATCTAATGACTCAGCCCTTTTCTGGCACCAGTTTTGTAACTCTGGAAGAAAATCCACAAGATAAAGAAAATGCAAGCAGAATGTGCAGGCCCCCACTGGCTCTGAGGCATACTCCCATCTCTGATTGGTTCAAGACAGGTCAGCAGGGATCCTAAAGGCTAAGCACTCTCAGCCTGACCATTAACCCTGTAGAGGCAGGTCTGCATTAAACCTGGCATAGTAACTGATTTCTGCACCTAAACTACAGTACCTGAGCTTTAGGATGGCATTGCAGGCACCACAGTAGCAGTTCATTAATCTCAAATCCAAAAAATACCCTCCCACTACAGAATCTCGCGGAATCAGGTGTTTGATCATATTGTGAGTCACTTGTTAGGGGTTAAAGTCCTGGTAGAAAGTAATCAGAGCCCAGCAATTTACTATCCCCCTCATACTTAAAACTCAACAAGTTCTGGCAAATCGTAGTTGGCAAAGGATAATGCCTCTGTAAAGATAAATCATGTTCACTTTCTCATTTTATTCCTGTAATGATTTTCCCTGATCTAAGCCACACATGGAATCTCTTTTTTCCTACAGATGCCACAGATTGCATGAAATGCCCTGATGACCAATGGCCCACCAAGAGAAATGACGGATGCCAGGAGAAGTCCATTGAGTTTCTGTCCTACCAAGAACCCCTGGGCATGATGCTTGCTGTTACCTCAGTGCTAGGAGCCCTGGTGCCAGCCGCTATACTTGCAGTTTTCATCTGGAAACACCACACTCCACTTGTGAAAGCGAATAATCGTGAACTGAGCTACCTCCTGCTATTGGCCCTTATCCTGTGTTTCGGCTGCTCATTAGTGTTCATTGGCCACCCCACAAACCCAGTCTGCATGGTGCGTCAGATTGCATTTGGTGTTGTATTCGTCATCTGCATCTCCTGCTTGTTGGCCAAGACCATCATAGTGACCATAGCCTTCAAGGCCACCAAGCCAAACAGCAATCTAAGGTCATGGGTAGGACCACAACTGCCCAGCACCTTGGTGTTAGCCTGCAGCCTGGTCCAAGTCCTCATCTGTGTCACTTGGTTGATCGTGGCTCCCCCGTTTTCCCAAATGAGCATGAAATCTCAGATGGGGAAGATAATCTTTGAATGCAACGAAGGGTCATTGATTGCATTCTGGTGCATGCTGGGATACATGGGGCTTTTGGCTTCTATCAGCTTCATTGTAGCTTTTTTAGCTAGAAGGTTACCCGACAGCTTTAATGAGGCTAAGTTCATCACCTTCAGCATGCTTATATTCATTGCTGTCTGGCTCTCTTTCATCCCTGCTTACCTAAGCACAAGAGGGAAATACACAGTGGCTGTGGAAATATTTGCAATATTGTCCTCCAGTGCTGGGTTGTTGGGTTGTATATTCTTCCCCAAATGTTATGTCATTCTAATCAGACCAGAGATGAACACCAAGGAATTCCTAATGGGTAAAACCACAGGGAACCTAAAAAATGCAAAGTAATTTTATTGTACCCCCATCGCTTCTACCAGTACTGCTACTACTTATCACTTCTATAGTGCTAATCAATGTACACAGTGCTGTGCAAAAACACATAAGAGATAGTCCCTGCTCCATAGAGCTTACAATCTAATCAAGACCAACATACAATGTAAAAGAAACATTGGGAATTTCATTTATTAAGAAAAGGGTTAAAATCAATAAAGCTGAAAGAGAAATTATCAGGTTGTAAAGGTGTAAAAGTGGCATAAAAAAGGAGGGGTTTTAGACTGGATTTGAATAAGGCCAAAGAGAGTACATGAGGTACCATCGATCAATAAATATTCATTAGAACTTAGGTGTACCCTCTAGGTCCCAGGAATCAGCCCTCAAACACAATGTTAGAGGTTACAGTCCTCTCTTAGAGGATAACTTTGATACCGGAGTGCGGGCACATATGTACGTGCGTATGCCAGCTTACGGGGGTTCCGGATCCTGGCTGAACGACCTCCTGCAGTCGATCTCCTGCCGGCGCCATTTTCCGTACGGAAAACGATTCGCGGCAGGAAATCGCTCCCGGTCCCTCGCTGGACCCCCAGGGACTTTTGGCCAGCTTGGGGGGCCTCCTGACCCCCACAAGACTTGCCAAAAGTCCAGCGGGGGTCCGGAACGACCTCCTGCAGTCGAATCGTGTTGGTCTATGGCCGCCGCCATTTTGCGGCCGCCATTTTGCAAAATGGCGGCGCAGAATGGCGCCGGCTGAAGACAACACGATTCAATTGCAGGAGACCGTTCCGGACCGCCGCTGGACCCCAGGTAATTTAAGGCATTTGGGGGGGGGGGGGGTTCGGGGGGGGGGGGGATTTAATTTAAAGGGTCGGGGGTGGGTTTTAGGGTGTTTTAGTGTGCCGGTTTTCCTGCCCTCCCCCTTCCCCCGATTTAGCTACGGACCGCCGCTGGACCATCAGGTAATTTAAGGCATTTGGGGGGGTTTCGGGAGGGTGGGGGATTTAATTTAAACGGTCGGGGGTGGGTTTTAGGGTGTTTTAGTGTGCCGGTTTTCCTGCCCTCCCCCTTTCCCCGATTTAGCTACGGACCGCCGCTGGACCCCCAGGTAATTTAAGGCATTTGGGGGGGGGGGTTCGGGAGGGTGGGGGATTTAATTTAAAGGGTCGGGGTGGGTTTTAGGGGGTTTTAGTGTGCCGGTTCATGATTTCAACGATTTTCACGATACTCTAAACACCCAAACGGTGACGATACGATTCCGTCCCCCTCCCAGCCGAAATCGATCGTTAAGACGATCGAGGACACGATTCACATCTCTACTCTCCACAATTACTGTCAAGCCACCATCCAAGCCAAAAAAGACTTCTACGCAGCCAAAATCCACAACTACCAATTCAACGCAAATGTTCTTTTCTCATATGTTGCTGAACTCACTATGCCCGCACTCCCCAACTCCCAAGAAGAAAACTCTAAGGAGAAGTGTGTAGAACTTGCTAAATTCTTCAAAAACAAAATTGACAACATTCTCCTTCGATTCCCAACCAAGCCCTCCCGCACCTCTCCTCTACCTACTAAAACCAATGGAATCACCCTTCAATCCTTCAACAACACGTCTACCTTGGAGATAGAAACTATACTAAAAAAGATGAAACCTGCATCCCACACTTCTGACACCATCCCTTCCAAAACCCTCCTCTCCTCTCCTTTCCCACTTCCATAACCAAACTCTTAACTGATTTAATCAACTGCTCACTCTCATTTCGCAAGGTTCCAGACCCCCTCAAACTTGCGATCGTCAAGCCCCTCCTTAAAAAACCCACTTTAGACTCCAAAGACCCCTCCAACTACCGGCCCATATCCAATCTTCCATTTGTATCCAAAATCCTTGAAAAGGTTGTCAATACTCAACTCTCTGACTATCTTGAAGACCACAACATCGTGCACCGTTCCCAATTTTGTTTCCGCAAAGGTCACAATACGGAAAACCTCCTGCTAGCAGTTACCAACACCATTCATATTGGCATGGACCAAGGAAACTCATACTTACTCACCATCCTAGATATCTCAGCTGCATTCGACACAGTCAACCACCAAATCCTTCTATCCCGACTATCAGAGATAGGTATCTCCGGTACAGTGCTCTCATGGTTCTCTTCCTACCTCACTCATAGAGAATACCTGGCCAAAATTGACAACTCTAAATCCCCAATCATCCCACTCGTGCAGGGTGTCCACCAAGGACCCTCCCTATCCTCCACCCTTTTTAACATCTATCTCCTCCCTCTCTGCTATCTACTCTCTGACCTAGGTCTTAATTTCTTCATATATGCAGATGATGTCCAGATCCTCATACCCATTCAAAAAACCCTCAAAGACACCCTGAACTTCTGGGAATCCTGTTTAGTCTCCATCAACGTCCTTTTAGCCAACCTCCAACTTGCACTTAACACAGCTAAAACGGAAATCCTCCTCATATCCAACAATCCTGAAATCATCTCGCAGGTCACATTCAAGGTACCCACCACTACCCACCCCCTCCTGCCATCTATAAGAGACCTAGGTGTCGTATTAGATCATCACCTTAATTTCCAACCCCATATCAAATCACTACTAAAAGGAGGTTTCTACAAACTCCACATACTCAAAAAACTCAAACCCCTCCTCCACGCTCAGGACTTCCATCTAGTTTTGCAGTCTACCATTCTATCTAAATTGGATTACTGCAACTCCCTTTTCCTAGGCCTCCCCTATTCCACAATTAAACCACTACAAATTCTGCAGAACTCCATGGCAAGAATCATCACAGACACACGCAAAAGAGAACACATCTCCCCAGTCTTAAAAGATCTGCACTGGCTCCCCACCCCTTTCCGCATAAAATACAAAACCCTCACCGTTCTTCATAATGTGCTCTACAAAAACAACCCTGCATGGCTCAAGGAAATGCCGCATTTCCGTACCTCCAATCGTCCATCCAGAGCCACCTTTGCGGGCACCCTACACATCCCACCCCTCAAAACTGCTCACCTCTCCATTACAAGAGAAAGAGCTTTTACCATAGCTGGCCCTACCCTATGGAACTCACTCCCCATGTCCCTCCGCCTTGAACTCTCCTTACCCAACTTCAAGAAAGGCATCAAAACGGCTTTTCTTACAGGCCTACCCAGATGCCAATCAAACCTAATCCCTTTATTGCCTCCTCCCAATCGCATCCTGCTCTGCTACCTGCTAATCAATGATGCATCTTATGGAAATGTTGACTATGTAATTATTGAAATGTTATATTTATTTTAATGCTTTTAATACAGTTCCTATATATTCTTTCTCCCTTTACGCTTTACAGCCTATGTTCTTCATGCTTCTTATGCGCTCGCTTTCACTTTCCCCCCTCCTCTCCCTTTTTCCATTCCTGCACCCCTTCCCCTTCCCCTCTCCCTGTTATTTGTAATTTCTCTTTCCTTGCTACAAAGTTGATTGTAAACCGGCATGATATGTCCTATGAATGTCGGTATATTTAAAAGCCCTTAAATAAATAAATAAATAAATACCTATATCCTATTGAATGAAATTCAGAATCCTTTATCCTACTGTTTCCTTCATTCCTGGTTTCTGCTCTACCTCTCAAAACTCCTGGTTCCTTCTTTACCTTCATGTAGTCTGCACTCCTCCTAAAAGTGCTTTCTTCAACTTCCTTCCTCCTCTGTTATTATGTCAGAAATCATTTTCAAAGGTTTTTTTTTTTTCATTTTTATTTTAATTTTGTTTTTCAAATATTAGTTTTCATACATAAACCAATACAGTATCAACACGCACTGTAATAACACATCACAATTAAATAAATCACAGTTTACTTGCAACTCAACCACTTTTCAACACTTATTCTAAGTAAAAGTTTTTAAAATAATGAGTAAATATAATTACTAAAGAAATAACAGTCCAAGTGTAATAAAATGGGCAAGCTGATGGCAAGGTTGGTAAAACCAAGAACAGGAGCTTCATTTGTGACTAGTATGATAGACAAGTCTGGGGAAGTAGTAACATCAGAGGAGGGGACTAGAGAGATTTTTAAAAGTACTATGAATCCTTGTACATGGCAGAAGTGGCTGACACAGAAGAGAGGGAAAAATGTACGAGTTAGGAGTTTCTACCAATGTTGACAGAAGAAAGCTGGAATAATTAAATAATCATTGCAAACGGCTGAAATGAATATGGCTATAGCAGGGCTTCAGAACCTAAAGGCCCCTGGCCCAGATGGGCTGTTGGCTGATAGTAGAAACACTTCAATAACTTTTTACAGAAATGATTACAAAGGGGGCGATGCCAGAGACTCTGAAGTTAGCGCATGTTATTGTAGTACTGAAACTAGGTGGGGACTTACAACTGACAACTCATATAGACCCATATCTTTGCTAAATTTAGATATCAAACAATTTACAAAGATATTAACAAACCGTTTAAAAGTTATTCTCTAGAGATGTGAATCGGAACCGGCATCGGTTCTGATTCCGGTTCCGATTCACATCGTGAAAGTTTTTTCTTGCAGTCCGATCAGGTTTTTTTTATCGGCTGCGCCCGAGCCGATAACCAAAAAATACAGCTGACTCTTTAAAATGAGTTTGTTAGTATCCCCCCACCCTCCGGACCCCCCAAAAAAACTTTTTATATACCTGGTGAAGCAGCGAGGGTCCTGGGAGCATTCTCCCGCGCTCGGGCCATCTGCTGCCAGTAAACAAAATGGCGCCGATGGCCCTTTGCCCTTAGCATGTGACAGGGTATTCTTGCCATTGGCTGGTCCCTGTCACATGGTAGGAGCAATGGACAGCTGGCGCCATCTTTAAAAATGGCACGGGCCATCCAGTGCACCTACCGTGTGACAGGGGCCAACCAATGGCACCGATAGCCCCTGTCACATGGTAAGAGCAAAGGGCCATCGGCGCCATTTTGATTAGTGGCAGCCGACAGCCCGAGCCCGGGAGAATGCTCCCGGGACCCCCGCTGGACCACCAGGTATTTACAAATTTGGGGGGGGGGGGTCCAGAGGGTGGAGGGATACTAACAAATTCATTTTAAAGGGTCAGGTTGTGTTTTTAGGTTTTGTTCTTTCTTCCCGCCCCCCCCCCCCCATAACGATAAGAAAACCCACTAAATTAATCGTGGGGTTTCCTATCGCTATCAGGGACCCCCCGATATCTGACGATATTGAAAATATCGGACGATATTTTCAATCGTCAGATAAACGATTCACATCCCTATTATTCTCTTTTGCCTAATATCGGGAGGACTAGTGGGATTCTTCAGAGGCAGGAGACCTAGCATTAATATTGGAAGGCTTATGGTACTCCAAACTTTATGTAACGAATTGAATGTGAAAGATCCTGTGTTAATAAGGTTTGATGCCGAACAGGCATTTGGATGCACACTTGTTATACAACTGGTGAGTCCAAATGTACGCGTGTGGGTCTTAAAATAGACCCTTAAAGCCTAATTTTAAAAGTGCGGCACATTAATACTGGGGATTATGCACGCACCTGATCCTTGCACGCCGAGCCCATTTTAGAAAGGGCATGGACACATACGTAACCCCCGCTACTCACTGAAGAGCCGGGCTAGTTGAAAGGGGCGGGGGTGTGGTCAGGGTGGGGCAGAGCGGGTGCCGGGCGGGACAGCGGCCATCAGGCTCTGTTCTGGAGAAGCACCCACCAGCAGCCGGCCGGAGTGCGGAACTTACTTGTGCTCCAAAGGAGCAGGAAAGTTAAAAAGCCAAAAAACCCCCACAAGTTGGGTTAGTTTAGGGGTCGATTAGGAGAGGGGAAAAGGGAGGAATGGTAGAAAGGAGTAAAGGAAAGTTCCCTCCCAGTCCACACCTTAATTAGAGTGGATTGGGAGGAAACTGGGCAAGGGTCCGATTGTGTCACCGCGTATAATTTAAAAAAACAAAAAACCCACGCGAGGAACAGGCCACCTGCCTGCACATGCGTGCACAGATATTAAAATCCGGCGCACATGTGCGCACTGGACCCTTATTTCATAACATGCGTGCACTGACGCGCGTAGATTATAAAACAGCCGCGTCCATGTGCGCGCACCGTGAACCGTGAGCACATGGACGCACATGCAGAGTTTTAAAAATCTAGCCCTAAATACCTGGAGGTATATATTCACAAAGATTTCTCGGATTGGTATAAGTGTAACATAACACCAATCGTGTACATTTTTAAGTCTAAGCTGCAGAATTGGATGAACCTTCTGCTGAAAACATTAGGCAGATTAGCTATGATAAAGATGTTCTGTATATGTTACAAATGTTCCCTATAATGATTAAAAATAGCGATCTATTAAGTATACAAAAAGATTGCTCAAGGTTCGTTTGGAAAGGATAGAAATCTCAGCTAACTCTGGCTAGAATGGCAGCCCTGGTGGAAGAAGGAGGTTGGGGGTTTCTCAGTTTTTTATTGCATAACATGGGTTGTTTACTAAGATCATTGGGAGACTTGATTTGATTGACTAATTTATACTCAGATGTAAAGCTGGAACATTTGATGGTGGAACCTATTGATCTACAATGTGTGCTACATTCGCAGGATGATAAGTCACCCAAACAGATCCGCAAAAATGAGTTAGTAAAAAGTATGGAAATTCTTGAGGCATTTGGTGGCCTTACCATGGAGAGCATCCTTATGGCCACCAATATGTGGCAATCTAGACTTTATGCTGTGGCAAAAGACAAAATGTTTTAGAGAGTTAAAATAGAGAAATATAGATAATATTAATCCTAAGATGGGAGTGATGCATGGGTATGTTCAATGTCAGGAAGCCTTGGGCTTTAAGGCGTCAGATGTTGTGGCATATAACCAACTGTCAAGCTATATTAGATCAATTATAGCTTATCAGAATACTCACCTTCCATCTAAGGCTTTTCAGAAGCTGTTGCAGATTTATCGAGCAGGGAAAAATAGATTGTCAAGTATTTATAAGTATTTGCAAGAGCAAATGGACTGTAAGTTACTTGTTGGGTGTCAGATAAATGGGAAAAAGACCTTACTGAAAGAATGGAGGAAGTAGATCTGAGTGAAAGCTTTCTCTTGATACACAAAGCTCTGGTGTCTGCTACATTATTGATCAACATTTGCGCATAGTGCATAGGTTAGTGGTATCACCTATGAAAGCATTTAAGATGGGAATAGCTAAGCCAGTGCTGTGCTTGCCTCAAATGCTCTTATGACCATTCCACCCTATTTCACAATTTATGGGAGCAAGCAGGTGCAAAAATTCCAGGAGATAATTTTACACGAACTGTCAAATTAGCTACAAATCAGTTTGCCTAATCAGGCCCAGTTATGTTTATTTGGGGATGACTTTGGCAGATCTTGTGCAATTATTAAATGTTTAAGATTTACAATTAAAGGTTTGGCGAATGTGAAAAAATGTATTTTGACATATTCACTTGCACCAGACGTACCCTCTAAAGCAGTGGTTCTCAACAGGTGTGTCGCCAAGCTCCGGCAGGTGTGTCGCGGCTCCCGGTGTTCCACTGCCCCGCTTGTGCTTCCCTTCTCCCTAGGGGCGGGGCCGAAGAATGAAGAGACGCTGCGCGCCGACGCCAGCGGGGCCGAAGAATGAAGAGACGCTGCGCGCCAACGCCAGCGGGGCCGAAGAACGAAAAGACCTGCGCGCCGACGTCAGCGGGGCCGAAGAACGAAGAGACGCTGCGCGCCGACGTCAGCGGGGCCGAAGAACGAAGAGACGCTGCGCGCCGCCGGCAGCTGAAGAGGAGAGAGACCTGCGTGCCGCTGGCAGCTGAAGAGCAGAGAGACCTGCGCGTCACCAGAGGCGGGGCCGAAGAACAAAGAGACACTGTGCGCCGCTGCCGGTGGCTGAAGAGCGCAGAGACCTGCACGTTGCCGGCGGCGGGGCCGAAGAACAAAGAGACACTGTGCGCTGCTGCCAGCGGCTGAAGAGCGGAGAGACCCTGCACACTGCGGGAGGCGGCTGGAGAGACGTTGCGTACCGCGGGAGGTCAGGCCAGAGGTGGCTGAGAAGTGGAGGCCAAACAATGAGAAGAGGCTCCATGTGAGCTTGTGTGCTTGTGGTAGAATGGGTGCCTGGGTGCATGAGTGAGAGCTTGTGTGTGTGTGTGGTAGAATGGGTGCATGAGTGAGAGCTTGTGTGCGTGTGTGTGTGTGGTAGAATGGGTGCCTGGGTGCATGAGTGAGAGCTTGTGTGCGTGTGTGTGTGTGGTAGAATGGGTGCCTGGGTGCATGAGTGAGAGCTTGTGTGCATGTGTGTGTGTGGTAGAATGGGTGCCTGGGAGCATGAGTGAGAGCTTGTGTGTGTGTGTGGTAGAATGGGTGCCTGGGAGCATGAGTGAGAGCTTGTGTGCGTGTGTGGTAGAATGGGTGCATGAGTGAGAGCTTGTGTGCGTGTGTGTGTGTGGTAGAATGGGTGCCTGGGAGCATGAGTGAGAGCGTGTGTGTGTGGTAGAATGGGTGCCTGGGAGCATGAGTGAGAGCTTGTGTGTGTGTGTGGTAGAATGGGTGCCTGGGAGCATGAGCGAGAGCTTGTGTGCGTGTGTGTGTGTGGTAGAATGGGTGCCTGGGAGCATGAGTGAGAGCTGTGTGCGTGTGTGGTAGAATGGGTGCATGAGTGAGAGATTGTGTGCGTGTGTGTGTGTGGTAGAATGGGTGCCAGGGTGCATGAGTGAGAGCTTGTGTGTGTGTGTGTGTGTGGTAGAATGGGTGCCTGGGTGCATGAGTGAGAGCTTGTGTGTGTGTGGTAGAATGGGTGCATGAGTGACAGCTTGTGTGCCTGTTGTAGAATGGGTGCATGAGTGAGAGCTTGTGTGATTGTGTGTGGTAGAATGGGTCCCTGGGTGCATGAGTAAGAGCTTGTGTGTGTGTGTGTGTGTGTTAGAATGGGTGCCTGGGTGCATGAGTGAGAGCTTGTGTGCCTGTGGTAGAATGGGTGCCTGGGTGCGTGAGTGGGAGCTTTGTGTGTGTGTGTTAGAATGCATGCCTGGGTGCGTGAGTGGCAGCTTTATGTATGTGTGTGTTGGAATGCATGCCTGGGTGCGTGAGTGGCAGCTTTGTGTGTGTGTGTGTGTTAGAATGGGTGCCTGATTGCATGAGTGAGAGCTTGTGTGCCTGTGGTAGAATGGGTGCCTGAGTGGTGAGTGGCAGCTTTGTGTGTGTGTGTGTGTGTGTTGGAATGCATGCCTGGGTGCGTGAGTGGCAGCTTTGTGTGTGTGTGTGTGTTAGAATGCATGCCTGGTTGCATGAGTGGCAGTGTGTGTGTGTATGTGGTAGAATGGGTGCTTGGGTGCATGAGTGAGAGCTTGTGTGTGTGGTACAATGGGTGCATAAGTGGCAGTGTGTGTGGTTGTAAGTGACAGAGTATGTGTGTGCTTGTATGTAAGTGACAGCATGTGTGTGATTGAGAGAGACTGGTCAGGGAGGTGACTGGTGTGTGTGTGAGGAAGAGATACTAGTTATGAAAGTTACTGGTCTGTGTGAGACAGAGACTGGTTGTGACTGGTTGTGGGCCCTAAGGAAGAGGACTGTGAGGACAGAGCTTCAGCAGCCACTGCTGCTTCTGGTGAGCGCTATTGGTCTGCAAGGGAAAGGAGTAGGAGAGTTGCTGGAGAGGGTAAGTAAAGGCAGCTTTTTAAGTTTATTTTTCTTGATTGATTGCCATTTTAATTATTGGGTGTTATGTGATGTGTCTGCTGTTTTGAAATATTTTGATATTTAGACAATTTTTAATAATTTTTATGAGTTTTTAATTGTTGGATGTTATTCCGTTCATCAGCTGTTTTGTAACATTTATTAGTATAGTTTTACAATTATTTCTAAGTGGGTATCTATAGCAGCTTGGCTTGCTCTGTTTTCCCAATAGGAGGTGTATTAGTGTTTAGGGCCTGGTTAATTACTGTCTTTTCATAAGGAGGGGTATTGTGCTTGCCAGTAAAGAGAGTTTGCTTTGCTTTTACTGAGATGTCATCAGATCCAGAATATCTTTTTTTTGTATGGTGAGCCGTACGGGTAATGCCCTAGTTCTGCTCTGCACCCATTTTTGGGGGTCGACGTGGTTCCTGAGGATGCAGAATGTATATTTACATTTTGTCCCGTGATGGTCACATGTTCAGTGTGTCACGCATGTGAGAACCATCTGTCAGGTGTGTCCCGGCCGAAAAAAGGTTGAGAACCACTGCTCTAAAGAATACTGGGCTGCAGAAATGCTGGAATTGATGATTTTGGATTATAAGACGGGATCAATGAGATTTAAGAAATCACCTAAACAATTTTTGGAAGTCTGAGGGGTATATATGGGCAAGCTACCAAAGGAGCTTCAGGAGAAATTTGCTTTTGAGGCTTTGCACAAAGGTGTTGACTAATTTAAGCCGTATAAATTAATACTGCCATGCACTCATTCGGGTATCGGAAATGTCCAATTCAGCATAATAGGAAGGTTAATAGTGTGCCAATTCAGAGTGTTTGCAGGATTGTTTATAGTATGCTGTTACGGATAATTCTATAATGATATATTTCTTTAAGACTCCTGATTGTTGGAGGGGGGAATTGGGAAGGGAGAGGAGAGGAGTAAGATGGGAAGAGGGTAATATATTTGTTTGGCTTATACGTGTAACTAGGATAAAGAATAAGATGATGTTAATGCTGAATGAAAATGTCAATAAAAACATTTATACAAAAAAAAGTCCAAGTGTATAGAGGAAAAGTCCAATCTGGTATATAATATCCTTGACCTGCACGTCTACCACATTATGGAATGTTCAGGCCTTCTGGTAAATTGAAGTCAGTCCGGGATGCACAGTCCAAGTCCATACAACAAATATAGGTTTCCACATTTGTGGGACTAATGATAGTATTAAGTCATCTGGCTCAAGTCTCCTCACGCAAGACTTTCAAAAAATAGAAAGACACACATCATACATATCCAAAATATAAGAAAACATCTCTGAGGCAGTCGTGAACTACTTTGTACAGTAGGAGGTGAATTTTAAAAGAATTGTTCATGTAAAAAGGCTCAGATATGCAAGAATATGGGCCAAGCATGCACAACTCTTATTTTAAAAGTGGCAAATTACACACATATGTGCATGCATGAGCAACAGAAAGCGTTTAAAAAAGGAGCACATTTCGGAGTCGGGTGACGTCACCGGGAGACATGGCAGCCTAACCAAAGAGCTCCCGAGCATCCTGAACAGCTATCCAGGTGCATCCCACCCCGGCACTCAGCAACGGCGGTAAAAAAGACTAAGGAGAATATAGCACACGAATCTCCTAATGTCGACCCGGAAAAAAGGCGCCGATCTAAGCCGCTTCTCTTACCTAAAGGCAGGAATGGCTTCGGGTGGCGACGCAGCCATGTTAGAACCGGCAGAAGAGGACGAGCTGCAAGACACGAGTGCTATAAACCCTCAGCAAGACTCTGTTCCTACAAGGAGCGAGTTTCGCCAATGGTTCACGGACTTAAGGGCGGATATGACAGCCCACAAGCAGGAGATGCTGGAGAAATTTACGGAATTTCGCGAAGAAATGGCTGATATAGGGCGCCGAGTAGACGACTGCGATCTGCGGCTAGAGGCTCAAGAAGACAAAATTAGGAAATTGCAGTCACAAAGCGTCAAGCACGCCTCCACGGCAGAAGAACTGATTCTCAAATTGGAAGATTTAGAAAATAGGAATCGCAGGTGTAATCTGCGATTCCGCGGAATCCCCGAAACTGAGGCCTTTACAGATTGCCACGAGGTGGTGAAATCCATAAGCCGTGTCCTCCTCTCCAAGATGGCCGACCACCCCGGGACTGGAGATCGAACTCGAGCGGGCACACCGGACCCTAGGGCCGAGACAAGGGAACCTCCCGAGAGATATAATAGCCTGCTATTCGAGGTACCCGGTGAAAGAGCAGATATTTCAGGCGGCCCTGCAAAAGAAGACATGGGACTGGGAATCACATTTGATTGCGGTGTTTGCAGATCTATCTCCAGGAACTCTTAGGCGCCGGCAGGAATATCGGCATATTACTTTGCTGCTTCGCCAGGAGGACTTTCGTTACCGCTGGCTCTACCCGTCGGGGATTTCTATTACTATCAAGGGAATCACTTCTAAAGCACTGACGCCAGCGGAAGCGGCAGCCATTTTGCAGGCAGCAGGACCGTGCCGCAAACGGCTCAAAGAGAGCAGAAGGAGCGGCGAGAACTTCCACGATGGCAAAGGGTGGAGAAAGGCGGACGCCGCCTCAGACGGCAATCCGAGACGCCTCTGCAGCCCTCGATAGAAGACCAGGGCTGAAGCTCGGATAACAGAGGTGCAGCAAAGTGGACTAAAAGGACTAGTCTGTGGACTGGTTGTTTTACTACCATCGGGATCGCTGGTATGCCTTTTTGAGGATGATAGCATTTTGTTACTGAGAGCTTAAGTTTCTCCTGAGCTCACACTTGTTTGTATACTTTTGTTAGATATATGCTTGGGTTGAGTGTTGGGGTGGGGGGGTGGGGGTTTATGAATGCAGCTTCGGGAGTACATGGGGGTTGCTCATTGAATCCGGTAGCATACCGACTACGCCTGCGATGCAGGCAGGCCATAGGGATATGGCAATTGAAAAAGGGGGGAGGATAAGGGAGGGGGGTGGGATACAGGAGGCATATATAAGGGAAGTGAGAGATGAGATGGGGGCGGGAACGGGTGGGTCACTGGACGACACGGGAATAGTAGGGCACAAGGGACAAGGCACAAATAGGCATTTGCCTCTATTTAACCATGTGTGGTTAGTCAACAGGGAGAGAGGTGTGGTAGCCCCGTGGTTGGAGGGTGGGGGCAAGCTTTGCACGGGCCAGCCTTTTGGCTATGGGAACGGCTCTACATAATACTATCTAATGATGGCTGTGCAAATATTCTCGCTGAATGTGAAGGGCCTGAATATACCTCGTAAGCGCCAGCTTCTTAGGCAGGACAAGGAGTTTCAATCTGCAGATATAATCTGCTTACAAGAGACCCACTTAAGGCGCAGATACGAACATGTACTTGCATGGCCAGGCTTGGTACACAGATTTTTCTCCGCGGCACATAAGACCAGTAAGTACGCAGGAGTGTGCATACTATTCAAACAGGGTAAGGATTTTAACATACACAAACATATAGAAGATGACAATGGTAGATTTCTCTTGGTTAAATTTGAACTAAAGGGGGAATTATATACCCTGGTTAACATGTACGCCCCGAATGCTGAACAAAAGAGTTTATATGAGGGAGTTGATAAACTATTGCACAAAGAAGGGGATGGGAAACATTGTGGTGGGAGACTTCAATGTAACTTTGGACCCTCAGTTGGACAATTCAGGAGGCAGCAGCAGGGGCACGGGCATTGCTCGGCGGAGTATACGGTCTCTCATGAAGGCGTGGCACCTCATCGATATTTGGCGCCAAAGAAATGTAACTAATCGTGATTATACATTTTATTCAGCTGCCCATCAGTCCTATACTAGGATAGATTACTTCCTAATAGATAAGCTACTGGTTGGCAGGGTCACCCGGACGGATATCGGGCCCATAGTGTGGTCAGACCATGCTCCGGTGGTGCTCTCAGTAGATCTCTCCAGGGCAGACAGGGGCTTTCACCCATGGAAAATGAATGATTCTTTGCTCCTCGATGATGACTTTTGTACTGTTTTGCAGGAAAAGATTGAGGAATATTTGCAACTTAATGCTGGACAACCGGCGATATTATGGGAATGCTTGAAGGCAGTTATGAGGGGCCACTTAATTTCAAGGGGATCCTATTGTAAGAAACTCAGTCAAAAGGAGAAACAACAAGTGCTAGACGACATAGTAGCTCTTTCAGACTCCCATAAAAGATCCCTTTCTAAATCCATATACGCTAAACTGCAGAGGGCTAGGGAGAGACTGAGGAGCATGGCTGACGGAGAATTGGCCGCTAGAGCTAGTTTGGTCTCTCAGGAGAAATTTGAATGGGGCAATCGGTCTGGACGCGTATTGGCCAGATACTTGAAGCAGCACATGTTGCAAAACCAAATTCTAGTGATAGAGGGGTCCGAGGGTCAAATGCTAACTGTGCCCCCGGATATTAAACAGCGCTTTCAACAGTTCTACGGACAGCTGTACTCCGAGGCTTCGGGTATCTCGGATGCCCAAATTGACGGGTACCTGGGGGATATTCCGTTACCCTCTCTTACTGATGCTGAGCGGGAATCCTTGGATGGCGAGATATCTCTCTGGGAGATACAACAAGCTGTCAAAGATTTAAAAGAAAATAAGGCCCCGGGTCTGGATGGATTCACGCCACAGTTCTATAAGAAAATGCTTCCAGCAGTGGCTTCCCCGCTAAAGATTTATTTAACTCCCTGAGAGATGGGCAACCCCTGGGGCGGGGGGCTAACGTAGCCGGCATTACCATTTTGGGTAAACCCGGGCGAGACGACAAGAAATGTGGATCATACAGGCCTATTTCACTAATTAATGTGGACCTGAAGATTTTGGCCAAAATAATGGCATCCCGCTTAAATAGGATTATAGCCCGCCTGATTCACTCTGATCAAGCCGGTTTCATACCTGGCAGAATGGCTGCCGACAACATCAGGAAAATTATCAATCTAGTGGAAAGGGCTAAAAACGAGGGCATACCGACCGTAATGTTATCTGTGGATGCGGAAAAGGCCTTCGATATGGTCCACTGGAGGTTTTTGTTTCGGACCATGGAAGTCATGAATGTTGGTCCTTATTTTTTAAATTGGCTAAAACAGTTATACATGGATCCTCAGGCTCAGGTGAAGGTTAATGGGACCTACTCTGAGCCTTTCAGGATTCAAAGGGGGACAAGGCAGGGGTGCCCTCTATCCCCGCTACTATTTGCGCTCTTTTCAGAACCGCTAGCAATACACGTACGCCAAAGTGGACTTATTAGAGGTGTGCCCGTGGGAGGGAGGGAGTACAAGATGTCCATGTTCGCTGACGACATCCTTTTTACGTTAACACAGCCAGCGGAATCTCTCCCGGAGGTACTTAAAACTCTGAGGGACTTTGGGAAGGTGTCTGGTTTCACACTTAATGCAGAGAAGTCAGAAATTCTAAATGTGAATGTCCCGGATGGTGAGCTCCTAGACCTGAAGTCGAACCTACCTTTTAAATGGGCTTTCAAGAAACTTAAATATTTAGGGGTTATAATCAGTAGTAATATAGATGATCTCTTTAGGCTGAATTACCCACCACTCATACAAAGAATATTTAAAGATTTAGAACGATGAGAGGGTCTCTACCTCTCTTGGTTTGGCAGAATCTCCTCAATAAAATGAATGTTCTGCCGCGCTTGGGCTACTTATTTCAAGCATTACCTATACACATCCCCTCAGCTATGCTAAAGCGATGGCAGCGTCGGATTTTCTCCTATATTTGGAGGCGGAGGCCACCAAGAATAGCGCAAACGGTTATGTATAGACCCAAATTGATGGGAGGCTTGGGGGTAGCAAATTTGAGCGGGTATCTTTTAGCGTCGCAATTAAGGGCTCTTTTCGATTGGCACAGAAAACGGGAACAAAAACAGTGGGTAGACATAGAACAAGTATGGCTGGGAAAAACACTGTTGCGCTCGTTGATTTGGCAGCCCAAAGATATATGGCACCCGTCTCTAACTATGGCAACTGCAACCAGCAATACTCTGTGGTTCTGGGATAAGTGGAAGGAGAAATTGGTAGGAAGTAGACGCTATTTTCATAGCTCAGAAGTATCACATAACACACGGTGCCCTGCTGGTAGCCAATCACGTACCCTCCAACAGTGGGCTTTAAAAGGGCTTAGGTATATGGAACAATTGTGGGATGGTGGAAAGGTGACAGAATTCAAGGTTATACAAGATAAATACCACCTCCCGGAGTCCGATATCTTTCTTTATCTACAAATTTGTCACTTCGTGAGGAGGGAAAGGATGGATCTAGACTTAGCAAAGGGAAAGACTCAATTAGAGCATTGGTGTGATCAAGCGGATAACCTGAAAGGGGCGATTTCGCAAGTTTATAGTTACTTAAGCAAAGACTCTAAACAGAACCTGGCTTTATGAGAGCATGGGAGGACGGATTTGGGTTCCCCCCTATCGGAGGCAGTCTGGGACTCTATTTTCCTTGGTACAAAGAAGAGCTCCCCTTTTGCTGCTCTGAGTGAGAATA